>NC_052484.1:471965-529521 GCF_009730915.1 Dioscorea cayenensis subsp. rotundata
ATGGTTACGTATTGTTTTTCGCTTAAGTCCCACCAATGACACATTTATTAATAATGCTTTTCGCGAATGTGTGTTGTTTAACCTTTTAAAAGCAGAAGGCCAGTGCACGTTGGAGCAAATGTTATGCAACATCAATGGAGCATTCGAATACACAACTCACGAGGGTCGAGTCGCGAGCGCCAAAGCCCGAACTGACAAACTAAATGCTGTTAAATCTTTACAAATAAACTAACAAGCTTATCCCGACCGAACTCAAATTTAAACATAGACCCAAGAAAAACAAACAATGCGGAAACAAAAAGAACGTCATTGTAAAATAGCCAGAAAATACATGAATACGTTTAAAAAATACAACGGTGTCTAAGAAAAAAGTTACTCTTAAAACAACGACAACGGTAAACAACAGAAAAAGTTAAACAATACTCAAGTTACTCTTAAACAACGACAACCGTGTTTAAGAGAAAATACGAAATAGTTTTAAAAAGCCGACCCGTGAGGTACCCATCTTCAACGCCACGTCAAGAAAGCATTCAATTTAAACAATAACATATTATTTATATGATATGTACTTTAGTATTAAAAGCTAACCATTATTTTAAACACTATACGTATCCGTTTAAACATAAAAGCTCGACGCTTACACAGAGACCATGTTGAGCTTGAGAACATTCATTCGAACGACGAACACGCTCTTCCTCACGATAAACATATATTTCCCCTTTTGCGACGAGTAAAATACACCCAATCACATCACGCCCAACTAACCCCATGACACAATCAAGACTTTTTCTTGCCTCTACCGACGCTTGCTCTTTACATCTTCTACTTCTTCTTCTCCGCCTTCTTTGTTCTTCACTTCATTGTCATTTAACGATTCCTCGAACGAATATTATGGAGAGTTTTTGCATCACAGATCCAACGTGAGCAAGCGCCAACGTCCACACCGCCCACCACGTTAACGAGATACGCGAGCGACGGGGTCTCAAGTTTCTCTCGCAGGTTAAGCTCATCACACCGTATCGATAAAAAACGGCTCGCCTAACAAAACCCAGACTGCCGACTTCCAATCGACAATGCCACGCCCACTCCATCTTCACAATGTCAGAAGCCCATCCTGTCAGACAAAAACGCGCAATAAATCAATCCTAACGAAAACGACGCTTACCTTCAGTCAAGCCTCTTTAACTATTCCACCGTTCGGGTCACATCGTAAATACGTCCGCACAACTTAACATATCGTAACTAGTCCCTTAACGCTATTAGTTAAACGCTTAAGATTTAATTTAACGCTTAAACATTGTCATTATCACTAAACATTATATTCTCCGCTAACATATTGATCTTTTATTCGACCAACTGTCATGTGAATTCGTACTCACGAGTCCCATTCATCCCCAACTAAGACACTCGACGCTGGACGCCTTACCTCCTCGCATCATTCCGCCAAGTCTGCCGCCGATATCGACAACGCTGGCTGTCAACATTTCAGATAATTCAAATCATGCAATCAAAAAATTCACTCAATCTCACAAGAACTAAAAACACGCGACCGGAACGCTACGCCGACAATCACCGGGCGCCTTCACGCACCGCAAAAGGAGTATAACAAAAATACTTTCAGTAATCAAAGACATTAATCAACCCGCCACACGCTTGCGGCGGTGGTGGCATAGGTTCGGCGTCCATCCGAAAGCCGCCCAAAATGGGGTTAGCGCACGAGCATCCAGAAGTCAAGGACCGTCTCAGTACAAGCGCCATCGACATCTCAGAAGCGACATGTTGCGTGGAGCATGGTGTGTCCACATACTCCGCATACAAGCAGTGCTTTGGTTGGGAAAAGAGCACGCCCGGGTGGTCCTCGACGGCATAGCCGACATCTCGCCACGATCACCGCTTTGCTTCGGTACGTGGATAAGCGCTCGAGACAAATCCCGGCAGCGTTGCGATCGTGGAAAGAGACGGTCGATCGCTTTTAAACGTGCACTCTTTCTCAACGGCTGCAGGTATTGTGGGATCCAAGAGGGCTCTGTGTCAGCCGCCGGCCGCTGTCACGGCACACCTCCTCGGAAAACATCGGTACACTCATCGGGCGCCACGGGTGAAAGACGGAAACAATGGTCACACGCTTCTTCGGGTATAGCGTCGACAACCCAGGACCACGCCACGACTCGGTCTCATATTCTGCCAGGGCGACGCCCATATACGAGGACGCAGATTATCACGAGATAATTACCTTCGTGGCCTCGACAGACCAAGGGCCTCAGTGAGCGCACTGCGACAGAGTCTCTCCCTTCGCCAACAACGCACACTGCCTTCTGGCTATCTGAGTCAATTTTCACCTACGAAAGCCCACGCCGACTCGAAGCATCGAGGGAGGAGTGCTGCGTCCATACAGCTCAAGATCAAGCGAGAGCATCCACTCGCCAAAAGACTTTCGATGACACCGCGAATGAAACCATGCACACATCACAAGCTCATCACTCGGTCGATCAATAACCCGACACGGCGCATCGGGCCCACTCATCCGTGCTCGAGTAAGGATCGCTCGCGAGATGTAGTCTCAAACGTCATGTGAGCTCGCTCAATGCTTGATCAAGGAAGCTCGCCATTTTACCGTGACGAAAATGGTCGACTCATAAGGTCTCGTAATGTTGGTTTCAAGCACTTAACATTTAAACATTCTCAATCTTGTTTAATTACACTTGTCCTCGACTTTAAATATTAATCCTTTCGTTTAAATATTTACAATAATGTTCAAAACATGTTTACTGAATTATTTAACCATTACCTTTGTTTAACCTTATTTGCTGTAGTTCAAGTCGATGCGCATGTTACGTAACCGCATGAGCAAGCCGAACAAAATGGGAGACCTACTTACGCCCGTAGATCATTACACTAGTAGAGATCATTATCGGATGCACCAAATCTTTCGCAGGTTAGTCGCCGCTGTCGACGATCGCTACGAAGCGATCGGTCAGCGCAAAGAACTCGGATCTCGGCCATCGTAACTTGTTCATGTCGGCGGCGGTAAGTTTTATGGTATCTTGCAAACACGCTCAGGTAAGAATAACGCATGCACACCAACGCACATCGATTATTACCGGTACTTCACCGCCGATCAATTACAAATCGGGCGCATAAGGAAGCTATATTCTTATACCCGATCGATGACATGCCTCTTGAGATCGGAAATCGTAGCTTCTGCTTTACCGCCTCGCGACGAGAAGGCGACTGCGCCTAGGACGAAAAGAGGATCGAGTCCCGCAGCGCTGACGTCCCGCGAAGTTACATCTGGCACCGGCCGCCATGGATCTCGGCCACAATCGACGATCTTTGCAGAATGAAATCAGCGCGACTAGGTATTGTAAATGATCGACGATGACTAGGAAACATTGTGTATCGATGGGCAACTTTCCATATTTAAACTCTTACTCTTTTACAATCGAATCGAATGTATTTTTAAACAGAGACATTGTTATTTTAAACGGATACACTCGTAATTTGAAATATTTCAACCGATGTAAACGATATATGGTATATTTAAACAACGAAACGGAAATGTACACAATTACAACGCAAATTAAACAATGAAATGAACATCAATGAACGCTACTGCTTATATTTAAACCGGTTTCCTCACGGACGCTACGCCTCCTCCTAGTATGGTAACATACCTTAATCAAATATTTCTAAAGAGAAACATTGTTTCTAAAGAGAAACATCGTATCAAATGATCGGCAACTTCCATGTTTAAACTCTTACTCTTACAACGAATGCATGAGTTTAACAAGAGACGTTGTTATTTTTAAACGGATACACCAGAATTTTTGAAATATTTCAAACCGATGTTTAAACGATATATAGTATATTTAAACAATCGAAAGTGAAACGTATGCACAATTAGAACGTGAAAATTAAACAATGAAATGAAACCGAATGAATTTAACCTCGCTCTACAATTCAAAACAAACAAAAATTTACATCAGATATACAGCACATGTTTTTCAAAAAACAAAAATTTAACCTGCTAGGACGCACTTTTGTCATGACACCGCCGCCTCCCTCCCTGATGCGTAACATACCTCATCCGAGGTAGGAACGCCTCGTCTGCAGAAGCGTCAGAATCTCACCCCAAAGTAATTGCTCGACAAAACCGCATGACGTAGATTCGCATAATCGACGCTTCCTCGTTTTTGCGCAGGGGTTTCCAAGTCGCGGCACGAGCCGGTACTGCAGCCGTCAACGCCAAACTCACATATCGACATAATCGTCGAACAGATTCACTGTCGAAATACTAGAAGTCGAGTATTAGAATCACCGACTACGTACTCAAACGTATATTAATCTGACATAATTAAAGAAATCCTTACCATGTCCAACGTCTGCTCTTATCGCACTCCTGATCACGAAGGAATAACGCCTCAGATTCTTGTTTATCATCGTCTGCGATCGACCATACATGGAAGTGGCCATTCATGATTATCGGAGGACGACACTAACTTAATGCATGTTGCGACACATCCTCCGACCATAGCCATAATTGTTTCACGCGCCGGCTCCGCTGACATAAACAGTCAGCAAAGCGGCCCCTGGTGATGAGTCGAGGCGCTTCAGAAGATATGCGCTGCTCGCCGACTTTTTGTATTATGTCATACGAAAAGCCGCCCATCACATCACGTCATGCACCATCTCCTTCCCTCAAGCAAATAAGTAGTATGACCTGTCGCAGAAATGCGACAAGTGCCATTCTTCCACACGATAAAGGCCGAGGTTAAACGATAATGTATATAATAAGACCATATCAGAAATATTTAAATGATATTATCAATCGTTACATGATATTATATATAATTAAACGTTAAGTAGACAAATTAAACGAGCAACACAAAGGCATTAAACACTATTAGAAAATCGTAAACACTATAACAAAACCTTTAAACAATATCATAAAAACTTAAACTTACCTCGTCTCATAGAGCAACCGAGGAAGATCCATCAACTAACGCTCGTGATTTGTTAAGACGCCACATGCCAACCCATTTCTTCTTCTTCTGAATAAAAGCTTTCCGAGCCGTCTCCGTCCCATTGTCTGATCGTCTTCGATCATCTCTCCTCGCTGCTCGACTCGGGGTATTCACAAAGATCATCTCCTTCGACGCTGACTGATGGCGACAAAGATCAACCGCAGACACATCCTTACATGGTTGTTCTTGTCGTGGATTGCGTCGGGTCTACGGATTCGACGGGCCGACAAAGATCAACCGCAGACATCCTTACACGGTTCTTGTTGCGGTGGATTGTCGTCACGCTAATGCTCGTCGATTCTGCCACGCCACCAAGAATGATTCAACGATCTCTCAACCGCGGGCTATGATAACATCATCATCGGGAGACACACCCTCAACTCGTTCTCGATCTTCGTGATCGCGTCTCCATCTGATGCCGCATCCTCGCAGCCCATGGCTCCACCGGGTCGAGGATTTTATCAAGAAGAGAGTCAATCGACCTTCTCAACCGCCGCAACGCCACATCATCTACGACGTCCCTCCCACCGCACGGTCATGTCATCAACGGCGATGCACTCAAGCAATAAAGACGCACCGATGGTGTCAGTATTGCTTTCATCGTCACCTGCGCGCGAGGATGCAGGCAAGATTGCTTCCTCCTTTTTCGCAAGTCTCTTCGAATGTGGCCGCTTTGAACGATCTTCCCGACGACGCTCGCCGCTCGTCACCCGACGCCTGCTCGTCTCCGGCGTCAGCTTCGCCAGGATGGCGCAAATGGCCGCTAACGCCCTTCCAGCTACCAACACGAAGCGCATGTCGAGGAAACCTTTGTCATCAATATTCTGCACGCCTTGAGCAAGAGTAAGCAGGTGCACATCTTTCGCCTAATATCGCTGTGGGCTGCCACGGCTGCTGCCACAATCGGGGACCGCTGCCGTGCAGAGGCCGTAATGCACCGCGCAGGGGAGGGCTCCTCCTGGCCGAGGAACGCTGGCGCGCAGCGGGTCGGCGAAGTAGGAGAATCCAGCTGCCCAACACACATCGATAGTAGGGTCACGCTCTCCTCATCCCGCCGTCCAGCAAGTGTAGTGTTTCTGAGCAATAAGCATCCATCCGCCTGGCTGTCTCAACAAATATTTCTTCTTCAAGATTCGGGCCGAATCCAAATGTCCTCAGAAACTAACATATGTAAACCAAACAATTTCAAATGAAATCATTCATTTTAAAAATATAAAAACTATATTTAAACAGAGTGTTTATATATTTAAACGTTATAGAATATAATTAAACGGAGAACAAAATATTTAAACCAATATGAATAATAGTTAAACGGTAAATACTAAAGTTAAACGCTAAATAAAATGTTTTAAACATTAAAAGACTCATGTTAAACATCGTCCATGATTTATTACCTCCTTTTTCCATCGTAGCCACGACAAGTCGGTTTCACCGCCGCCTTCCTGCAGTACTTTCACCAGAAGACAAGATCCTTGATCTCGCTAAACGGACTTTCTTCCCCTCGCTCCCGGCACACATAAAACCAGACGCTAAGCGCGACCAAGCAACCCCTAACGCATTCTCACTGGGCTCTCTTCCCAACAAGATCTATCTGCGGACCTCGAGCGGCCGGGTTGTGGAATATCCTCCATAAGCCACTTCAGGCTCGCGCGCGCCTACGCAGATCGCTTCCCACGGCCGGGATGATCATCGACATAATCAACCATCCGGGCTTCGAACCGAGTACGACCTATTTGGGAAGAGGACCGCACTCACGAGGTACACCATCGAGTTTCGACAAAAATTATCTTCTTCTCCTCCGTCGAACAAGTCGCACTTCGAGTGCCTCTGATGCGAGTCTCCTGCCTCTCGTGAGGGTTTTTCGAGCAGATACCTCCCTTCGAACACCGACCGTTTTCTTCTTCTCGAAGCACCACCGCGGCCGCCATCACAACGTGCTAGTACTCAAGCCAACTAGGGCCACATCTGAGGTCTCCAAACTCGCAGCTTTTCCCGATCCCCAATTTATCAAGGCGCACCATCGCATCTTTCAGAAAAGAGAATCAAGAAGGCCCTCTCTTGGTATATAGTCATTTCCACCGCAAATACCGGGGGTCTGGCCGATCAATCTCCCAAAGGTCGAGGGTCATGTTATTTTTCAATTCACTAAAGTCTCCACTCACGCTGTCAAATAGCATCGCCTATTAACTAGGTCGACCGCCATAATCACCAGCCTCGCGACATAATAACAACACATTCAATACGCAAGATTCACAAAAGTTTGCCGTTAAATATAAGGTTTTTAAACCAAGAACTCCTCAATTATTAAATGTCAGATATCAAAACGTTAAATGTAGACCCAAATTTTTATTAAACGTAGAGACGCAGAATACTTTAAACGTAGACAACAAAAACTTAAACTCAGAATATCTCATTTTAAACGCTCAACCCCATTTTCAGAAATCGCAACCATATCAAAATGAAACGGGAAACGTGTACATTATAAATATTACATAAATCATAACAATCGAAAAACTTTTTTCGGGACAGGTATAGCATTTAAAAATGCAAAACAACAAAACAAAACCCCACCGAGAAATCTCCCCAAGCAGATCTAACAAAAACCCCACCCGAGAAATCCCTCGCAGACTTCCAATATCTTCCAACAAAAACAGAACACAAAACAAAACCGAAAAATCTTTCAGAATGTAACGCTAACATAAAACCATACTCAATACCTTAGATCGACAGA
This sequence comes from Dioscorea cayenensis subsp. rotundata, assembly GCF_009730915.1. Taxonomy (NCBI): domain Eukaryota; kingdom Viridiplantae; phylum Streptophyta; class Magnoliopsida; order Dioscoreales; family Dioscoreaceae; genus Dioscorea; species Dioscorea cayenensis. Next base: position 479,721 of record NC_052484.1, read on the forward strand.
ACCCATAAATGCACAACTAGTACATGGGACTCCCTCCTTTGAGATACCTGCGGAAAGTTTGAAATCAGAACATGAGCTCTCACGTGAGAGACAACTTCGAGACACCTTCTGAAACGGAAGAGCTAAAGACGCCGAGTCGAGAAAAAGCAAGAATCCGCTCCAATAAATTGCCTCTAATACTCCTACGAAAACCACCCCACTTCCTCTCAAATCGCCAGATCTGGTCAGTACCCACGACTCCCCCACGCAAGCTAGCATTTTCCATAAAATTCAAACTCACTCCGCTCATATCCGCTATGCGTCTAGTATTTCAAAACATGTAGCTTTTGGGTGCAAAGGCTAGTGATCGAGTAAAACTAATCTGCTAAGAATTTTACAAACTTAAAAGTAGCTCAAGTCACTTTCCACTTTATTTTATTATTTTTTTTGTTTTGGTCCAGGAATAAGGGTACATGGTCCCCTCAAAATTAAAAAGTTGAGGATTTATAGTTCCGCATCAAAATGTGCTAGGCTTATATAAACATGTATATATATATATATATATATATATATCAAATCGTTATGATAATAAAAAAGAAAGAATTTAAAATTAGAAACAAATTTAGTTTAGAAAAAATTATCAAACATTAGTGATTTTGAGGAAATTTATCAAATTTAAAACTTCAAACTCTGAGAATTAAATATGAGTTCAAAAACTGATTGTGCTTTGTTCAGAATAACAAGTTGCAATCTTTGCAACTTGTAATTAACTGTGACTAAATCAGGCAATTAAATGAAATTATATAACTTGGTCCCATAGGAATGCAACAATAAAATCAGATAGCTGTCTCATGATTAAAAACTATTTAAAGAAAAGTTAAGATGTTACTGACACATGTATTCTATGTCATAATAACTTGAAATCAAGAGATCATCTTTTTATCGATTGTTCGCTTTTGAGAATTTGGTCTTTTTCCGGTGGTCTGCTAGGGATGTTGCTACTCTCCCATTCTCTCGGCTCTACAACATCCTGACCATCACTTGATCCCTCCCTTAAATTCTACACTCAAGGATACCTCGATCTAAGCACTAGAGCCATTTTCCTAACATCCCAACAAACGCAACAATCGATTTTTAACCAAAAATATTCATCCATTACTCTATACTCAATAAGACGCCTAACATGCTTCTTTTTCTTGGACATCGCAGACTTCTAAGGCCTTTTCAAAGCAGGATCCATCCGACGCCGCCGTAAGATCGTTGCTCTTTAACTCCCCACCCAGATCCACCGACTTGCCGAGAAATCGCGACATCACGCACCGGTAATCCGCTTCTTTCTGTCACGGACCTGCCTTTGTCTCCGACAGTGACTTCGGCCACCACCGCTATTTTTCCCTCATCTACTTTTATCGTTGCTTTTGTTTTACTTGGGCTCTCATGCATCGTTATTCTCATCCCTAACGGCGATATCGCCTTTATTATCATTGTCATAGCCGGTCTGTATCTTACTGCATTGCTTTCTACGTTTCTTTCTCTTCTTTTTCTAATAAATTTCGCAGGCTTTATCCACTTTTGATTCATAGCGTCGTTTTCATGAACCCTGACCTCGCTTATTAATCTCAAGCCACAAAAATTGATGATGTGTTTGTCATGCACAAAACCAGTATCAATCATACTTTGTTAAGACTGTTGATGGTGATGGTTGTTTGGACTTTGGAGTGCACAGAGATGATATGAAAGAAAAATAGTGCAAAAATGTTTGACGGTGGGCAACATATATTTTATATATAAAGATTAATTTACCTCCACATATTTTTAAAATTTTGATGTGGAAATTATATTGAGATTTAAATTTTTAGAATATGATAAATACTTTTGAGTATGGTTTTGCAATTTTAAAACTTAGAAAACAACAGTGATTTTTACAAAATTATAGTTTACTTTTATTATTTTTGTATATTCAAAGAACAAAATAAATAAATTTATAAATATTTATTTTTCATTCAATTGTTTGAATGGTGATAGGATGTTTTTATAGAAATGAAAGTAGAATACTCACCACTTCAATAATAAGGTACGTTTAAGTCATCTCCAATCATACTCTAAATTTATAAAAGTTGCTTTAATTTTTAAAGTGATAATGGTGGAGAACAACGTATTTAAATAGAGTAATAAAATTAAATTTAAAATTAACAATGTGGACAAAATAATTAGGACATGAAAAGCTTATACATATATATCTTTATAATGTGACGGAGGGAATACCAACATAGATTAAGAGGTTGGAATGTTACTATCAAGCTGGTGAAACCCGTTTTTGAACAAACCAGCCTGCAACAATTTATTAAAGTGCTAAAAGTTAATATCAAATTAAACATGCCAGCTCAAGTGCCGTCCTGATGTAAATCATGCTAGCTAGCTAGAGAGGAGTCACTGCAAGCTTTATTATTATTATATTATTTTTATTTTTATTTTATAGTGAGAAAGCGTGTAGTGGCTGCTCATTTCAATCGTAGTCAAATGGTGTTCGTAAAACGAGTAAGACCACTCTCAGTGTCGGGAGGTGACATCACTTTCAAGCACTTTCGCGCTCATTCGTCGCTGTCGATACATGAATCCCAAAGATTAGCTAGCCACGATGTTTCTACAGCATCAAAAAGCGCTATAAACTAGTTAAATTAGCTTTTATGATCGACTCACTTTCCCCCACTCAAGAAAAACATAAACGAAGCTTTCAGCTTAATTCAAAATCTACTCACCAAAAATAGCAGAAGATCACTTTCTCCACTTCAAAGACAACGATATGTTTTGTGTTTCGCACCATTTTCTCACTCCCCACTTTTTCCTGAACGAACGTCCCCTGAAGCTAGGGTGTCATTAGTTGCCATGCAAGCATGTTTGAGCACTCAAACTTGTTTCACTTTCTCCTACTGATAATTAATATCCATCCCATGCAGGAATTCACATGGTTTCATGCAGAAACAACAACAGAATCAATTCTGTATTGCAATTATTAAAACTAGCTCAACCATCTAGACAAAGTTACATACGTGTTTCACTTTCCACCATATATATATATATATATATATATAACTCAGATCATATCATCTTATATATCCACAAACAACTTATTCAATGAAGATATATATATATATATATATTATTATCTTCTTTCACAACAGACTGGTCCACATGCATTATTTCGCAGTTGCACGTACCAACTTCTTCAGACAAACTTATGACACATGCCTTAATGACATTAGCAAAAGTGAAAGATTTTGTTTGCATTTTTGTCAAATGGGTATGATTTGTTTTGTCTTTCTAATATATACAGTACCCTCCTTTCAATTATAAGTGTTCATTTTTAGAAATTTTAGTATCTCAAATTATCTAGATGTATAACTAATTTAATTTTATTAATATATTTAAATATATTATTTTTCATTACTATTACTTTAAATGCATAATTTTAATTAATAATATATATATAATACTAGCTAAATGTTTATAAAATGTTTATTTTACTATATAAAACGAGATTATGGATACTTGGAAAGAATATTATTTAATATTATTGTTTTGACTAAAAGCTTTTTTAATGCTATCACATAATTTGTTAGATGTCAATTTAATTATTGAGAGAGTATTTTAGGTCTAATGGAAGTTTGATAAAGCATAATGTGCATTTTTGTAATGATTTCCTAATTCATATTATTTAATTGATAAAATTAAAAGTAAAATTTATAGATCAATAATATTAAATTAAAAATTTTAAAAATAATACTATAAAAAATATTTTTATTCAAAAAGTTGTTTATACAAACTCTATCATATTTTTATATTATATATATTTAATCCAATAGTACATTTGTCTTTTCTCCTCAAGTAAAATGTGAGTTTGACTCATCCATCTTACAAAACATGTGTGCCCGTGGTAGTTGAATATTCTTTTGTCGGTAGAGCCATTGTTCTCTGGATTTTCTCTAGCTGCAGCACATGTGTGGTAGTGGTTTATTCACTTTGTTATAATAATTATAATAAATCTCTATCATAATATGTTTAATTAATAGAATTGGAACTTAAGAACCAATGGTGAGTTGGTGGGGAAAATTATAAAGTTAAAAATAATTTTTACATTCATACAACTATCATTATAAGTGAGAAGGACGGCACTAATTGATCGGATCACAAATCCGAGGAAGGTAATTGCTTTGATGCTGCCGGGCGGAACCGCAGTAAAATTCTACCCACACATCTGATGATTTCAAATTCAATCTTGACTGTTGATTTTGTCAGTAGTGTACTCTGTGTAAAGTTTACTCAGTGAAACTCTATTTAAGCAGCGAACCTGAAGATGCATGGAATCACAGCTTCTTCTCTTGAATATCTCTACTAGTGTTGTTCATTGTCAAAGGTTTGATTTCTCTGCCTCTTTTGTATGAATTTCTCATTCCACAATGCTATTCAATTTTGTAGCCATCAATTCAATAGTATGGTTTAAATTTCATCTATTCTGTAAAATCTGGGCACATTTTTTGTGGGAAGAAAATCTTGGAATGTGGTGAGAAGAAAGATGATGCTTTGGTTCAGATTGTTGATGGAGTTTATTTTGAGGAACTTTGGTCTCTGTGATGGAATTTGTCATTTTAATGGATAAATCAATTTAGATTAAGATAAATGCAGTCCACACATGGAATACAAACACACCAGAAACAAAGAAACATCAAAGAAACAAACTCAAACAAGACAAACACATCAACATGAGAAGGTATCTTGAGGTCCCCAGTGTTAACATGATGCATAAAAACTGCATTTTTGCTGATGGAACTAGTAATTATACTGACAAAAGAACTTCAATATCAGTCAGATTAATGAGTTTTACAAATAAATTATTGAATGTAGTTACTGTGTTTAATGGAAGGTTTCTCTATTTGTGTAAACTTCTTCAGGGAACCTTGATGTTACCTACAACTTCAGCAGCCAAACCTTATGGTATTGGCTGGAATTCACATTCTAACAAGTTTCAAGAAAAGGAGAACTTGAGGCCTGCATTTGTGTGGTTGGCCTTGTTTGTACTCCTCATCAGTAGCAGTTGGGCAGTCTACCATTTTCAGTTTCAGAGTCTCCCAACACCTATTGATGCTGAACAGCAGGTGAACAAGGTTTCTCAGAAGCCTCAGCACTGGAGCATGTCAAGTTCTTGACAAGTTTGGGACCTCATTCTGTTGGTTCAGATGCTCTGGATGTTGGAGTACAGGTTTGGGTTGCTAATTATTGTTTTAGTATTCCATTCTCTAACTGTTGGTATCACTCAACATTCTTCCACATTAGTATGTTTTGGCAGAAGCAAAATAAGATACAGCAAACTGTTAATGGGAAGGTCAATGTCCAAGCGATTACTTTGAGCCGGATAATGGCAGCAAATCGCCTCTCTGAGGATTATTTTCATGGAAAAACACTTTGTGTATTCGGATTTGAAGCTACGTGTTATTGAGGCTCTCCCAAAGATCTAACTGGAGCAGAAAATGATGCAATTCTGGTTTCTGCTCCACATTGACACTGGTTTTTAGTGCGTATGTTTCTTTCTTTCTCTTTTGTGCCAATACTAACATTCAGAATGCTATCTTCAGTTCCCTTTTACTTGCTTTCATCTTAGTTATGAATGGACTTCATGACATAATAAGTTTCATTTCACATTTACTGGTTTTCTCATAGTAATTTTTCAGAGTGTATATATCCGTTTTGTTTAATTTTAATTTTCTCCACTTAATGCATATGACATTTATTTAAACTGCGAAACTGTGTGAACACATTTATAAGACCATATTATCCTAACCTGCATGTATCTATTTTAACATAACAGTAAAAGAAGGATTGTAAGGATCTGACTGAATGTGTTAATTATCATTTTTAACACAATCTATAAGTGTTTATGCTTGCTGTTGTCTGATCTTTGCCTTTTCTGTCATGTAAAAATTTTCCTAGCAAGTTAAGAATTTAGTCATTTTACCATGGCATTGGGAGGTGAAGCAATCATGTTATTATGGTTATTCTTTTGTTCATAATACTGTTGGTTGTTCATAAAAGTAGAAAAATGATTTTTCAGGGAAGGTGCTGGTGATGACACTTCATCTGTGGCTGTGATGTTGGAGCTTGCTCGAGGACTATCTCAGAGCGCTCATGATTTTAAACATCCTGTTATCTTCTTTTTTAATACCGGAGAAGAGGAGGGCCTTACTGGTGCTCACAGCTTTATAACACAGGTTGTATAATCTTACTTACATAATTCTCATATGGATTGATCAATATACTGGTTAAGCATCCTAAAACACCAAAAAGGTGGGTTTTTATACTGGTTAGGCTAAAACTGCTAGGATTAGCTTGTGCTGAAATGCAGCTTGAATTCAGTCATCAATGTTTGCTGTTAAAACCTGGGGAATTATCTTCATAATAAAATTGCAGTTAAAACAGTGTTCCTTGTTTCATGCACCTGATGCACATTGAAAAATCCTTCGTAACTACTTCTTGAGTTATGGAAAGTTCTTTAATCTTATTAGTTGAAGCCATTTCCTGTTATAATCCAACTCAGTATTCTATTCTTACATTTTGATGCCTTATTGTAGTCTATAAGGTCATGATTCTTTTGAAAAATAAGCAATTTATCTATGGAGCAGAGGATAACCTCTTTTTCCATTCATGCAGCATCCTTGGCGTACTACAATTCGATATGCGATTGACTTGGAAGCAATGGGGATTGGCGGTAAATCAAGCATATTTCAGGTCTTCACATATTGTTTACTTTATATATATATATATATATATATGTATGTATGTATGTATGTATAGCATGCAATCTTATCAGCTGTATTTAACAGAGCGGTCCTGAATCATCATTCCCTATTGAAAATTTTGCAAAGGTGGCAAAATACCCATCAGGTCAGATCATTACGCAGGTTTGTGTCCCGATCTTACAAAATGATGTAAAATCTGTTGTTTGTGTAACTGCATTTGGTGCAAATATTACTTGCCCATCAGTTATTTAAAGTAAATTGTTCTTTTAATTTACAAGCTGATGTATACTGTATTTTCTGCAATTTCTTTCTATTAATCTGAAACTCTTTCAGAATAGAATACCATTTTCTTCCTAAATATCTCTCTTTAGAGTTACTTTCTTTAGCCGATAATCATTTTGCCTATTTAAAGTAGATGCTACATTTCATTGGTGGTGGTGGTTCTGCAGGATCTCTTCAGTTCTGGAATACTAAACTCTGGAACTGATTTCCAAGTATATAAAGAAATTGGTGGTCTATCTGGGCTTGACTTTGCATTTACTGATAGAACCGCAGTTTACCACACAAAGGTACATTTTGCAATGATCTTGTATATTTATCTCAGAAAATTTGATCATTTTACTGAACAAATAAACTCACTTTCCAGTCAAGAAGTATAACTAGTTTTTGCACTATAAATGTTACAGTGGTAGTAAAAATATCCAGTGGAAAGAACACAACAGTTAGTTAAGATTTTGTGTATGGAACCTTCGAATCATTTGCATCATTTCAGAAGATTCTGTGTTATCACCTTAAAAATGCATACCTTCCAATGCAGAATGACAAACTGAAGATGCTGAAGCCAGGATCTCTTCAGCATCTTGGAGACAATATGTTGCCATTTCTGCTTCAAGTTGGAACGTCAGAAGATCTTCCCAATGAATTATCGCATAAACGTGGAGGGACTTCTGAAGACAGTCCTATTTATTTTGATGTTCTGGTATGGCAAAATATATCACAAAAACACTCTTTTTAAACTTGACTTGTTGCTAAGTAATTCTGTAATACTACATGATAGTGAATCTCCAACTTGAATGATGTCCTTTTTCTTTTCAGTGGTATAATCATAATTTGCTTCAAGAATTTAAGACAAGAGAACATTTCAACTGTAACTTTGAGCCATGAAAGTTCTGTATCATGTGATGTTATTTCTATAATTTGGAATTTATTGCTTGTCATCAAAATCTCCCATTTTCTTGCCTATTATCTTTTACTATTGTTTTACAGAGAATACTTGAAATCTTTGATGTGCTTTGTAAATAACTAAAAGGTTAAAACTGAGGTTCCCTGAATAATTCAGTGCACCCATTGATGTTCTTTAGTTACAAGTATCGATCTCCTTTTAAGAAATGATGGCAATTGTACTTGAGCACAATTTGACTAAAAATTTGTTGTGTCACCTTTTCTTGGTTATTTTCAGTTGCATATTCTACTTGACCTTAAGATTGTAAATTTATTGACTTACATTAGTAAAAATAGGAGAGTTTTCTTTGCAAGGGCTGTTCTTTCTCAATTTGATTTCTAAATAATGCTTCAAATGGCATCAAGCAAAGTTTCATTATATTTTGTATCATCTGCCTCTAAAATTTTAATGAATTAAAGAAAGAATCTTAGCCTTTCATGTTAAGATCAGATATTTATTTAAGTCAGGATCGAACTATTAACCGTTTATTATGTGATCAGTGCTTGAGTAAAGCCAGGTTGTGGTATTACATTAGTTCCTTTTCGATAACATATGTCGACTATTTGTAGGGTTTGTAGATATTTTTACTAATACTCTCAAAACTAAATTATTTCTGCAATTTGGCAAATTTGCAGGGTGTCTACATGGTTGTGTTCCCGCAACATCTTGCAACCATGATTCAAATTTCAGTAATAGTACTGGCACTTCTAATCTTGGCAATTTCATTACTGATGGGCGGTATTTCGAATGCTATATCATTCGGTTTAGCATGTTTAAGCATCGTGCTCATGTGGATATTTTCGCTGAGTTTTTCAGCTATAGTTGCTTTTATCCTACCGCAAATTTCTTTCTCCCCTATACCTTACATTGCAAATCCATGGATGATTCTTGGTTTATTTGGTGCACCTGCATTACTTGGGGCATTTGCTGGTCAACAAATTGGTTTCTATCTTCTCCAGACATTCTTGCAAATTAGTTTTTCCAACAGAATGCAAAAGCTACATTCTAGCACTGAAGATATTAAGAACGAGGCTGAAAGGTGGCTTTTTAAATCTGGCTTAGTCCAATGGTTTGTCATTCTTGTTCTTGGCCATTATTTCGAGGTTCAGTCTACCTATTTGGCACTCATTTGGTTTGTCTCACCTGCAGTTGCATGTGAGTACCTCTCTACCTTAGTGCCATTTACAATCTCGATCGTAAATTTCTATTGTTATCGATGCTGATGATGCTTGCAACTCTATTTCCCAGATGGTCTCATGGAAGCAACATTAACCCCTTCTCAGCCACCAAAACAGCTCAATGATGCCACATTAATAATGGGATTGACACTTCCTGTTGTAATCTCTTCTGGTATCCCAATTATGTTAATTGGGACACTAATTGGGAACATGGTTCGATTCGACAGGTAGAGTTACATCCTCACATGATCCTAAATAGTTTCCTGAGAGTATCTGCTGCAGCTATATTAAATTGTTCATTTTTCAATTGCAGAAGGTTGATTCTGTCAAATTATGATTTCATTCGCATTGTTATTTATATATTAATAATCAAGTGGTTATCATTACTTAACGATTGAGGTGCAGGAACCCAGGTAATACTTCAGAATTGGGCGGGAATCTGATCGTTGCGATAGTTGTTGCTGCTGTAGTTTGTCTTTTCCTGGTGTACCTTCTTTCATATATTCATAATTCAGGTACTCATTTGCAGCTCTAGTAGCAAATGGCACTGAAAACTCTGCTCGAAGATGAATATCTCAAAATAAAACTATACATAATTTTTGTTCCTGCAATAATCTTTTATTTTTGAACTTTTTTACGCTCTTTTCCCCCTCAAATCAATAAACTAGTGCTTCATCTATGATATAATATGGGCTTTGGTTAAATTGCTGGGATATTTTTGCAGGTGCAAAGGGACATCTTATACTTTTTAGCTCTGCTTTGCTTGGTCTCTCCCTAGCTGCAGTATATACTGGTGTTGTCCCTGCATACACAGATGACATTTCCCGAACTCTCAATGTGAGTATAATTTGAACACTCGGCTTTCTTCTTTCGTTTTAGCTACTCATCGATGTTCTTTGGCTCTATTTTCTTATATTATTGAGGTTTTAGTCAGTAAATCGAGAACAAGAGTACAATGACACATTTATATTGATGGATTCAGATTCTCAGATTCTATTATAAATTTGTGATTTAATCTCTCAATTATATGCTCAAGTGACCTGCAATTTTGTTTTAAATTTCTGTGTGTTCCTAGGTGGTCCATGTTGTCGAGGCGACAGGATCAAATGGAAGTCAGAACATACAATCATACATTTCTTTGTTTTCCTCCACTCCCGGTAAATTGACTGATATAGTGGAGAACCTCGAGGGCGAAGAGTTCTCTTGTGGAAACAAGACTCTCGACCTTGCAACCTTTTCTGTAGCATATGGTTGCCTGAGTTATCAGAACACGGAAGAAGGGTGGTCTAAATCAGAAATTCCTATACTGAAAATTAAAAGTGATAAAAAAGACGACATTAGGAAGACAAGGGTGTTGCTCGATACCAAGCTTTCACACCGTTGGGTGCTCGCTATCAACACTGAATATATCAGTGACTTCTCTTTCGCAGGTGATGTTGTGATTCAAAATTCTTACAGTTTGCTCGTAGTTGTGTAGAACAATGAACATTAATATCTGCCATTTAATTACAGTCGGCTCCAACAAATTGGTTCCTAACGATGAGAAAAGCTCTGTAAATGGATGGCATATTATTCAATTCGCTGGAGGGAAGAACTCACCGACAAAGTTCTATTTGAATCTTGTCTGGTTAAATACTTCGAAGACGCACGAACAAGATGAAAATTCTGTACCATTACTGAAACTAAGAACAGATTTGAACAGAACCACCCCGAAAACTGCAAGTGTTCTTGGGAAACTTCCATCTTGGTTCTCTTTGTTCGGTAAATCCACTGCTCCTTATACATTTTCTTTTGTATCCAGCCTCCCGGTCAACTTCGAAAATAATCTCCGGGCTGATACATGATCAATGTATCTTTTCTCGCAACTTCTCCGGGAGTTCTAATATTAAGAGTACTTGTTATAAATAAAAATGTATCTCATTGTAGCTGCTTCTTAGCTACAATGCATGATCTGTAAACTACCTTGATGCTTATGGCTTCCACTTTCTAATGAACAGAATGGCTATTGGAAATCATATCTGGTGTTCATTATTAGTAACTATATGTTTGATTGATTTTCTTTTGGTTGCTTTGAGATTCATTTTCTATTGTAATTATGCATGATTTTTTTTTTGGAATTGGTTGAATGAGCTTAATATATAGGCCAATTTTTCATTTTCTTGTGAGCAATTCCTGAAATTTACATCTCAGTAGATTAAATTATAGATATTAATTATATCTCTGATTTGTAAACTATTTTTAATAAAACACTTAAACATGAAAATTTTTATAGGCTTATGCATGCGAATTTCTAGTAATTTTTGCAAAATGAATTGAATATAAATTTCTAGAACTCATCAAAACTTTTGTAAGCTAATAGTAAAAATGAATTGAATATATATTTGTAAGCTTTTATATATATATATATATATTCTTGTGAAATTATCATGATTTTTTTAAAAATCTATTTGGTTCAAAGGTTAAAAGATTGAACTTAACATTATTTAAAAAATAATAATAATTTGAATTTTATTTTTTCAAATAAAGTTAGAAGTTTGAGGATATATATTCCGGCATCAAAATTTGCTAGGCATATATATATATATATATTAAAAAACATCATCTAGGTAAGTCCCTAGATTTCAAATCTAGGGATGTTTTAAATCTAAACCGTTGGATCATCATCTGATGGTTGATTGTTTACGTAAAGCATGCTGCACTTTACGTGATGAGCATCTGCAACATGTAGACGCGGTTTCTACTATCATAACGATAAAGCATGATACATCAGGGCATATGGACATCCCTAGATTTGAAATCTAAGGACGTCCCTAGATGATGAGTCCTCTTCGGGAGTTGTTGGATGAACATCTAATGGCTCTCCCCCAAACAAAAAGATTTACAAATAAAAAATATGTAAATATTTGCGGAATATCCAACTTAAACCTCTATATGAATTTCAAGTTATTTTAGTAAAAACAAGGAAAGTTGGTAACATTTATCAAACATCAATAATTTTGAGGAAATTTAGCAAATCTAAAACTTGGATCATAATTTTGAAAATTGATTGTATTCTGACTGTGATTAACAAAATTTCAAACTTGCAATCTTTGGTTTGACTCAAAACTTTTATTTAACTAATGACTAAATGAGACAATTAAATGAAGCAAGATGAGATGGTCTCATGGGAATGCAATAATAAAAATCAGACACAAGTCTGATGACCAAAAACTCTTTAAAGAAATGTGAAGAGAATCAAATGACAACGTTTTCATTAATTTATTTGACACACTTATTATTCTAAATCATAAACTATTAATTGTGTGCTTATCATGCTATATAAACAACAACATCAATCATAGTTTTATAAGACCTAAATGTGTTGCTAATGAATTTTTTTTTTAAAAGTACCAAGTTGTATAATCTAAATTACAGAAAGAATGGTTTGAGTGTGACAGTGTTTTCAATCCACCAAAGCAAAACAAAGAGATGGTCAGAAAAGATGGGCAGTGTTTGCAGTATTCCATCAAGTTTGTCAACAGATTAACCAAAATTTCAGATACAAAACCACTTCCACAGAATGCATGATTTCAGACATGAAATGTTTTATCTGAATTTAAAGTTCACATTGAACAGAGATGATAATAATTGGGTTTGGATTTGTATCCCTTTTGAGGAAATGTAAATGACAATGAAGAACGAACAAATTACCGATGGAAATACGATAGGAATTGAAAGACGATGAATAATAAAAATAGGTACCTCCCACTATATTTAGATGGGATTGCACAACCAACAACCAACTAGCACATTCATCTGTACATTTGACAAGAGGGTCTTATCTTCCTATGTTGTCACTGCCGGAATCCATTAATATCGTCAACCGTCTTGCTGTTTTCATAAATTCGCTGCAACCGAGCAAAGACATTCATCAATCAAGGGCAAATCTCTTTTCTAATTAGATCAGCAAACAATTAATAGTACGAAAAAGTCATACATATTGAGCGAAAAAAACATCTCACGAGTATGGAAGAACAAGCAGACATCACCAACCAACATATCGAACAAACCAGATATTCCAAATAATTACTCTTTTGAAAAGAAGAAAGATTCACCAGCCACTTGGTAATTGTAGAATGACTTTTGAGCATTAACTAATATCTTACTATGATTGTAGCGATAGCGAATACCTGAATGGTTCGACTCCAGCATGTTTAACAGCACCGCATGGGTCATGGTAAAGCACATGGTTCATCATGTCTGATTTCTCAATCCCGAACATGTTTGATAACCTCCCATACAGCTCCTCGTATGAATGGAAAACAGAGAGATCAAGCGTGCGACCGACATCCTCAGCTTCCATGAATACCTTACAGATACCATTTTCAAACCCGTGCTCAGTGGCTTGATGATCCCTGTACCATCGGAATCCTTCACAAGAAGAATTTTCAATTGGTCCGTTCTGATGGATTGCGGAGCCAGAATTGTCTGACATGTTTGCGGCTTTCTCAGGATTCTCATCAGACAAACTGTTTCCAGTAAGCACGGGTGAGCCCCCATCTCCGGAGCTGCTTAGAGAGAGCTGCTCTTCAGTTAGTATCGGTTGTCCAAAGAGTACTAGCTGAGGTTTCTTTGTGTTCATAGACGGATTGCCGATTGTTAGCTTAAGGTTTGGATTTCCGATGAAAAATTTGGTGGGGATTCTAGAGGTTGGAGTATTATTATCAAGCTGGTGAAACCCGTTTTGGAACAGACCCGCCTGCAGTTTGTTGAGGTGGAGATCTGGTAAAGTAACACCAAATTGAGCATGCCTGGCTCCCTGTATGCCTGCAGGAGTGCCGTCTGGAAGACAGCAAAACGGGGTTCTGCTGGGCCCAAGGGGTTTTGTGGAGAAAATGGGGGGTGGAAGTTGGCCGTCGGGGGGAAAATCAGGGTGGGGAGGGAATCGGAGCTTTTTCCTCGGTGGTGAGAAGGGTGCTAGGTGTATGGCCGGCATGTTTGAAACTAGCTCAACCAGCCAAGGACTCACGCGTTTCACATTCTGCAACAGATCCGGCTCATCCCATGTTACCTGCAAACCAATTCAATGGACAAAATTATCTTCTTTCACAACAAAGTGGTGCACATTTCCTAGAGAAACATAATTTTCTGATAAAGTCTTCTACTTTAAACAAACTAAGAACACATGCCTCAGCTGAAAATGACCTTAATGAAATTTGTATGCCTAAATTGAAAGATCCAGTTAGCAGATTTGTTAAAGGAGGTATGATTTATGATAATAAGCATAACTGAATCCTCCAAAGCTTAATGTAATGCACTATCTGATGCTGAACTGGGAAGACAAAAATCTAACAAGAAGTTGATGTCAAAACAATAGTTGAATAGTGAACAATGAAAAAAAACACTAAACATTAAAACCGATGTACATTGATGCACCGGAGAAGAACAAACATAAAACGACACAACAACAACATAACACCATAATAATCTAACAGAACTTTTAGATAATTGAAAACATTTTGGACAGAAAAAGTATACCTGAAGAAGTCTCCAGGGTGAATTAGGCCATCTAATGGGGTCGGCAACCTGAGCAGATGATATAGTTCCCATGAACCAACTTATCCTCGAGGAGTCCTCAGTCTCAAAGGCCATCTTAAACCTCATGCCCGAAGTCCACTGGATTCTCATCGCTCCTCTCACTGCTGCTGCCCTGACACAAAATTCGGGTGTACTGGCCCTCGGGTAATAAACAACCTCAAAAGGTTGCCCGTTAGCTGCAAGACTTGCAGCCTCAATGACAGACTCTGCCTTCACCTTCCCCCTTCCCCTCATATTACCATTCATATTCATACCACCGCCATGAACATTATCTCTCATGAACTTCCCTTCATCTTCTCTGAAGAGTGGAGAGAAGCCTCCATAAGAGGACACACTATTGTTCATCAAGGGGTTCCATCCAGCAGGGGACTCTGATCCTCCGGCAATCCCTCTCTTTGCCCTTCTTATCCCCACACAAAGATCACCATTCTCTGCTCTAAGGAACACGATAGAATCCCCGGCCACAAGCTTCTTGTGGTTCACAAAAGTGCTCCACCCGGTGGTGAGCAAATGCCGGCGAGGGGTCCCCCTATATATATGTCGGAACTTCCAAACCTCACCATGAACATCCTTAGCAAGCACGGTTTGAACTGGTGGGTCAGCAGAGTAGTCCAGTTTAGGGAAAATAGTTTCAGCACAATACCGAGGCACTGAGAACCCTCCACCATTGTTTGCATCTGATTGAGTTAATGTCTTAGCAAAGGAAGTTGATTTTTCAGTCAATTCAGACCCATCACTTCCCAAATTCATCTCCTCATCGCCGTCACCGTAGTCATGCTCATTGCTACATACCGGAACAAGCCGGATCTTGGCGAAGACTTCATCGGTCTCAGGATCAGCCATGAACTTCACTGCAGCCACCCAGCAAAGCACAAGTGCCGGAACTTGAGGGGAGCTCCCAAAGTCTGGTTTCCCCTGAGCGTGCTCAGCATGCCCTTGGGGGAAGTAGTAGACTTTGGAGTTCACCGCCGGCATCTGGACCATGCCTCCGGCACAGGCGTGCCATAGCTGTGAGTCCAAACACTTCTCACTCTCTTTTCTCATTGTTGCTACTTTAGCTGAACCTCTAAGCATGCTCACAATTACCAACAGATTCAACACCGATGCCACTTAAGTTTTCACAGAATGCTGTGATCCATGAACAGAAAGTCACAGAGATTCTTCAGAAATAAAGTTATTCAAAACATCAGATGAGGGCTTTTGCAAAGCTCTCACCTTTCAATGATGAATTTCACTGATTCTATTCTGCAGCTTGAAATCCTGTTCCATTTGCTGAAATCCTGCAGAGAATGATCGGATCCATAAAAATAGCAAAGAATTGCAAGAGGATTCAGGTGAAAAGCTGGGAAATTTAATCAAAGAAATTGAGAGGAAACGGATTTGGCACCTTGTTCTCACCTTTACTATCTTCAATTTGAAGGAAGAAGAGGAAAACCGCATCTTTTGATGCTGTTCTGGCACTTTGCTTTCAATAGAACGCTACAAATCCAAGACTTTTGCCAACTTTTTCCCTTCCCATCCACTCAAACTACATCTCCCATAAAAGACCTAATGTCCTCAAACCCTAGAAACTACAAACAATCACCAAAGCCAAAAGCAACCAAAGGAAAAGCCTTATCAAATCAAAACTTCAATCCACTCAACACCCAATTGCCAAAATCCCACCTTTCCACAAAAAATCCTCCAAAACCTCAGCATCTCTCACAATAAAAACCAATCTCAAACCAAAAACTGAAGCAAAACCCCCTTTTTGACTAAGATTTAAGATAGATCCAACCATAAACAGCAAAATTCATATCAAAGATCCAACCTTTATTCACTTATTCCCTCAATGCAAAACATTCATTGAGAAATCATGCCATTTTGAGAAGTAAAAAACAAGGACAAGACATCACCAAAGATCACACTCCCAAAAAGAAAAACCAGCATCAATCTCTAATCTTATAGCTTCTTTGTGAGAAGAGAAAACACTAACAACTCTCACCCACACTTTCTCTCTCACTCTCTCCAGATCTCATGAGCTTTGTGAGTGTGCTTCTCACTTTTTCACTCTTAAAAGCCATCATCAGTGTGAAAGAGAACACAAAAATCTCAAACCATATAAATAAATAAATAAATAAATAAATAAATAAACTATTGAACACTCCAAACTTCACCGCAACAGAAGCATGCCACGTAGTGAAGCTCATGCATACACGTTTGGGGGTACGTGTTTCCTTGATCTTATCCGTTTCCCCCTAAATGAACGGGGAAACGGAAAAGGGAAACGAGATCAGCAATTAAGTTGTGTTTAATTAAATGCTAAAAATCTTGAACAATGTAATTAAATTAGTGTTTTTAAATAATAATAATAATAATTAAAAAATAAGAAAAGAAAATTGTTTGCATGGCGGGTGGGTAATTGATGGTATATTCTTTTTAAAATCATATTTGTTCATGCGCCTCAATAAAATATGTATTTTTATTTTTTATATTTATATAGTTGCAAATTAATTTAAAAATTTTATCAAAATGAATTAATATTTTTTGGTTGCCTTTAAATAAATGAAAAGTTTTATCAATTTTTTAGTTGATTTTGAAAAGAAATATGAAGTAATAAAATTATTTAAATAAGCATATAAAAAATGTCATTTTTAAAGAATATATAAGCAATTTTTATTTTTATAAAGATATGGATGGTTAAAAAAAAATTACATACGAAACCATCCTATGACAAACAAAATAATGTTAATTTGTAAATTAACTCATACAGGAATGGAAAAAAGATTTTTTTTAATTGTTCAGCCAAAATCATTTGATTCAAGTAGTTAGTGAAAACAAAAATAAATTTATTATGTGGCATACGAAATAGCAAGGGTTTGAATACTTATTAAAAAAATTAACTCACGGGTGATATTACAACCCACACTCATGCGTCATAGAGACAAACAACACTTGTCGATTTAAAAATAAAAATAAAAAAATAAAAAATAAATTGTTCACATCTAAAAAGGTATGTAATTAAAAAAATAAATAGAGCACTTTTCTATAGTTAAAGTATCATATCCACTAGTAAAAAAAAATATTTTTTTTATAACTTTATTATCTATTAGTACCAGATAAATTTGGTTGATGGTACCACCTCTCCAACAAAATAATTGGTACTTCATGTCATTATTTATTCAATGGTCGAAATTCGAATCCTTCTAATAGCCTATCCACAAGTTTGGAATTAAATATCCAGTCAATACATATCAGTCAAAGAGTTTGGAATTGAATATCCAGCCAATGCTCTCTTACTTAGAGATATGAGGTTTAAGTTGTATGTCATAACCAAGGACCTATTGTCACTATTGCGCCCAGTAGGATTTGAACTTAGAAGTTTCTAAATCTACAATTTTTTTAAAAAAAAATTGTGGATTAGAGACGTAATTGTACATGAGAAGCCAAAATCATGAAAAAAAAAATCAAGTAATTTTTTATACTGTGAATCCATTGAAGTAAATTACTGCATGATTGCATGGGAAACGCAGTCTTTGGGAAACGGGAAACGGAATTGATGGATAAGAAACAATGACCAGGAAACGAAGGACGTCCACATGCAAACAAGATCCGTGCTTCACGTAAAACTCTTTCATCTCTTTTTGTTTAATTTCATTGCATGAAGTTTTCATTTATTTATTTATTATTTTTATAAAAAAATTAAATTAGAGTAATTAAAAGAAGTCATATTCAAATCACACAATCATAAGACGTGAATGATATGAATGCCATTTAATTTGCGAATGAAAAGACTTTGTTTCTCGGATAGAGATAATTAGACTTGACATGTTTAATATTTTACACTTAACAAAAAAGCAAAAGCACAAGATGCCATGTTTTTTCTTTTTCATATATGAGTAAGTTTATCATCATAATCATCATTCCATTGAGTCAGTGCTTGTCCACCAAATTGACATCTATCTTGGATCCATGTGTGTGGATGTACTATCCCACAAGCCTTTGTCTTCCACTCGTCATGAACTAATCATCATGACCTTGCTCCACTGTTTTCCCATGTGCTTCCATTCAAACACTTTCTCCTTGTCTCTCCCCATCACTTTCTGTTTGATGATGATTTGTATATATTTACTTAATATATAGTAACAATAATAACACCTTTTTTTTTATTGCATGAATACTATTTTTTATTAAAAATAAAAAAATAACTGTCTTATAAATACCGATAATAAAAAAACAAACATTAAAAAACACTGAACACATAAGTCGGCATATAAAATAAAACCCTCTAATCCGCTAGGAATGAAGGAGAACCGACAGTGATTTAAAATTTTAGACAAAACATTAGTTAGCACTAATTAGAGTGGCACCTAAAAAACAAATACTAGGAGAAACGAAATTACTTCTTAGCCAAAGCTTTATTGTCTGCTTTATTTGTACGGTATTATGTTTATATTAATTATTTGGTACCAATAGAGATTTAATATCTTTTGTATTTTTTGTGCACATCAGTATATGTTGTCTTTAATTTTTTAATTTATGCATGTAATTAGTTAAAATGAAATGAGAGAAGAGAAGATTTCACCACAAAATACTCTCAAAGGTTTAAAACTTTGCTCCTGTATTATTATTTATTAACACTGTTAACGCATTATACATTAGAGTTAGTGTTGTTCATTAATATTGTTTGCTGGAAATAGTGTGAATCTTCTATTAAAAAAACAGTGTTTTTTTTTTCCTTCTATGAATATATGACATGCCAGTTACTTTTAATTATCATTAAGTCATCATTACAAATACATTTCTATATCTATCTGTTTCTTTAATCATATTTATTAGAAATAATAATAATAATAATAATAAAACCGAAGATTAGGTTTAGAGTCATAGTAAGTGAGGGCGTGGTGCTGTTCTTGGTGTTGTCACGCATCGTTTGATGGCAATTACAAACATTCGGAGCAATTGAATTAATGAATGGCTACCATCCATCCCTTTTCTAACCCCTTTTTCAATGCTAATTAATTTCCAAGCTCCCGTGTCTCTTATCTCTTTTTATAATACTCACTAATAAATTAATAATATATATATATGTGTGTGTGTGTGTCTGTGCGAGCGCACGTGCGTGTGAGAGTCCATAATTACTCCTTAAATTACTTAATTTTTTAAATTTAATTGAAGCTTGATGTTAAGACCAAACAGATTTATTTTTTATGGTTAAGAAAAAATATAAATTTTCTTAAGGACATAAATGAATAAATTCATATAAAATCTTAAATATATTCATAATATATATATATATTTAAACATTTTAAAAAAAATATTTTAATTATTTTCTAATATTCACCATTTTTTTTATTTTAGAACCAAAAAGTAAATTTATACATTACGATATATATCTATATATTATAAAGTGAAGAAATTATATCAGGATCATGTAACTGTGTCCTTATCTTATATGAGTTGATGTTTGAACCAGAGTCTTTAGCTGGACACTGAACATTGAACTCTATATCAATAGACCAAAATAAATAATAATATATTTGAAATATATAAATAAAAAAATTGAAGGGTATTAAAGTAATTTAAAGCAAACGGGTACAGATCTCACGGCGCAAGCGACGGAGAAGGAGACGGCCTAACTCAAAGCATGGGCTTTTTCTTCTCAAAGTTGGTAAGTTGTACCGCCCCGCGTCGTTAGTTAAACCTTCGACAGCGGGCAAACGAAAAGATCTTTGACAGCTAAGAGACAAAAACAAACCTCTGTCGTGACGTGTCATTCAAGGAACCAAACAATGACACGTGTCGAGTTATGTTTGGCCGGAGGACCAGCACGCGTGCGCGAGTTTTCTTTTCGAGTTGACTAAGAGACATCGACACGTGGCGGACCCCACTCTTTGACTTTTGCACCACCAAATCTTTGTCGGCATGTAACTCAGTAAACCTTAAGCTAATAATAATAATTGGTTTGATTAATAAAGTGATTAAAAAGTTAATGGAACTATTAATCATTTTGTTAGATACTTGCAAATTCCCCTAGTTTAGAACTAATCCTAATTTCATGGCGTTAAATCAGCTTATTTTCCAAGTTTGACCAAGAAAAGTCAACGTGAAAATCAACTCTTTGCTTAGAAATGCAAAATAAGATTAATGAGAATAGACAGGGCTTTGACATTGATTAAATGCACCGCCTCCCTAATCAGAAATATAAATGCTATAAAAACAAAGCCTGATAACCCAGTAGTACTACAAACACATCAGTACTACTAAATACAGTGATGATAATAAATTCTAAATTATGAGTGTGGATTTGCCACACAAATTTGTATATTTCATCGGGTGCTCAATTCAATAATTAATAGTGGTGTCAAACGGGCCGTGTCGGCCCGGGCACGGCACGAGTTAGGCCGTGCTTGGCCCAAGCATGGTGCTACAGATCGCGTGCTTGGGCGAGGCTGCCCTAAACCCCGGGCCGTCTTTGGGCTAGGGGTTCTGCTGGGCGTGCTGCACGGCTCACGCACGCTCGTGCCAACATGGCGTCGAAACGTCAAATTTTTTTAAAAAAAATATGTTTTGTATATTTTTTTTGTTTTTTTAGTCAATAAGACTTTTAGTTCTATGTTTTTGAATTTTAGGATATATTTTTATATTTTTGAGTAATTTTAGGGTTTTTTTAAAATATTTTTGGAGTTTAAAATAAAAAATATAAATATAATATAATTGGGCCAGGTCACGTGATGGGCCAACCTTGGTGGTTGGCGGGCCGTGTCGGCTCATTTGACACCACTAGTAATTAATTTTCGATTCGTGCATATGCCCATGTATGTATATAACATTTGTCATTTTTATCAATATATATATATAAATAAATGCTATAAAAAAAATCAATTCTCTAGAAAACCATAGGCAATACTAGATTGAGTTTATTATAAATTGATATATTAGATGATAGATATAGTTGAAAGAATACTGAGTTACAACATAAGATTAGAACTAATTATGAACTGGTTTTGCATCCCAAATGGAGTTACAATTGAGTGATCCTCTGAATTTTTTTTTCTTTTTTTTTACAATTTACATTTTATCCGCGTTTACGACACCGAACAAAAGAATGAGTTTCTCAGCTGATTAATCTGCAGTAAAAATAACAGTAATTTTTAGTAGCAAATTGGACATTTATGCAGAAATTTTATAGAAAATTAAGACAAAAAATTAACCTTTTTTTTTTGTTAAAATCTTGGCATTATTTTACTGGAACTGCTCTGGAGGCATCAAGATGGTTCACTAGACAAGTACCAAGAAGAACTTCAGGGAGTTCTTCTTGAGTGTTGCCCTACAGTAAATTCAATCCATATAATTATATTATGATTATTCAATAATTAAAATGTATGTTGAAACTTCTTCAATTTGTATATTACCTGTATAAGAAATGCTAATTCTATCACCAGATTATTCAAATAACCGAGAACAAGACTCACAACACCTCTGGCAACTGTCGATGATCCAACATCAATGCAAACCTGAAAGAAAAACACACAACTATTTTTACAGCTTCATTCAATACATGATACTACATTCAGTAAACTTTCTCATAATTTAGTTACCTCAAGATAATTTTTCCCACTGAAATAATTGATTCGAAGACCTTGGCCAACCAAACAAGCTTTTTTTCCCACGCTTTGCTTTACTATCCAAGACCCCTGCAAGCACACCGAATCATTGATACATAATGTCGAAAAAGGATATCTAACTGCTAACAATAATAAGAATGTGATAATATGCTTACTTTTGATATATATGGGATGAGCTTGAACCTTGAATTCCTATATGCATCATCGCCTTTGACAAAATTTTTAAGTAAAGGAATGGTTTCCAATGGGGTATCCATCATATAATAAAAGGCAAGATTGTATGTTGTCGAACCGGGGACCTAATGTTCAATCAAGAAGTTTAATGACTTGATTTGATTCTATTGTTTAAAACTGATTTGATATTAAGAAGATGAGAAGAAATAACCTGTATGTTGATAATGAAAAAAAATTCGCTACTCGCCTCGTGCAGCATACTCCTGCAACATCCAAATTCGGTGAATTTCTTTTGGCAATTAAGTAGTTGAAGAAGTTTCTTTTTCTTAAAAGGAAATATAGATGTACCTGAACTATGCTCCCCGAGTCGACCACCAAGATCATCTTCCCGCTTATCAGATGATAACCAATCAGTGCCTACAAGTTTCATCAATGTACTCGTCGCTTTCACCTGTTGCATGATTAAATTAGTGAAGAGAATATGAATCGAATTAGTAAATTGATATGTATATGTGTTGAAAGAACCTTCTGATTGTTTTGCAAATAAGTTTGACCACGAATCAAAAATGATGAAGGATCAGCAGTGGCCCAAGTGCAAGGTGAAGCACAGCTTGAATCATATGGAAGAGTAGTTCCATATCTGCATGTCACCATGTTGCCTGTTCTTGTGTCTAGTGAATACATGCTGTTACTCCTTTCGACTGCGGATGCATAGTTAAAATTAAATCAATGAAACTTAACAGTCAGATTGCGGGAGATATATATCAAAAATCTCGAGACAAATATTACTGAAACTGACCAGTAAGGTTCTGAAGTCTATGCACAAACACAGCAGTTGTTGGTAAAGAATGACACTTATCCTGCACGAAGACAGGAATCATAAATGCAAAATTTGGACTTGAGAATTTAGTGTCAATCATGAATACAAAGTAGAATCTAGAATGCAAACTCAAGCATGAGGTGAAATAACCTGAGATAGCATTTTCGCATCAGATGGCCAAGTAGAATCTAGATCATACTCTGATTCATCAGGAACATCAAAGAATTCCTCAACAACATCATTTCGACGAGGAATTGAAACATTGATATTTGCATGTTTTGAAGGAGAATTTGAAGTTTCCTCTGAAGAGTCGGCACATTTGCCAGTCTCACCAAGTGACTGCACTTCCATCTTGATGTCTTCTGTTTCACTCTGTGGCAATCCTATCTCCCTAGTTAATTCAACTGATGATACATCAGCAAATATGCAGTTCCCGATTTTTGCCCGGAAAAATTCTCTCAGGGCTGTGAAGAAACAAACAGTAAAAATAAATTCACTTTACAAGAACATTCATGATCTAATCGACACTGAAAATAGTGTATCACACCTGCAACTCTCCCTAGCATCTGCATTGTCATAAACTTTGCCGAGGAGGAAAATACAATAGCTCTCCAAACTCTCCAATCAACTGCCATCATGTGCTTGACGACCGATTGTTTTCCTTGATTCACTGGAGTTATAACAAAACCTCCACCTATAACCAAAGAAGACATAACAATGTTACGCCATATGATTTTATCCTCTTTAAGCATATGAGACGATTTCGTTCTTAGAGTTTAAGCATACATTACTTTTAAGGTAGGCACGTATGCAGCCTCTTTCAGGATGACATTTTGGGTGGAAAACAGACTGATAAAGAATTACTGAAAACAAAAACCAGAAGAGTTATTGTATCTGTCACAAACCGAAATAAATACTGGCCAGTTTTCATCTAAGAAATTACCATATGTTCCATCATCTTCTCTCCTCCAATAACGTTGCAAGAGCAAATCTCTGCGCTTCATTCCCCTGAAAATACATAGTTTTAAGCATCAACATTGATGCATTACAGTCTGATGTTATTGAAATGTAGGAAATCAAAATATCTGACCAAGGAATCAAAGCATCACTGAATTTCTTGTGAATAACATCTGTATGACTGTCAAGGTGTTCAACCACTCCGCCACAAGAGAAACAGAAATCCCATCTGCATGGAATTTCAAGAAGCTCAATCAAACAAAATCACTAGCATTGATGCATTCGAGTGCGCTTGATAATTAGAAATTATCAGTGTTTAATTATGGTTGAATTGCTAAGAAAAGTTTGAATATAAATTTACTCTGATCTGGATGGACCAAGAGACATCACTGTCTGAAATATCGCCTCTGAAGTTGCATCTACCACACCTACTGCCATTAAAGCTTGATTATCATCCCACTGTAGACATCCAAGCACAATTGATCACAAGGATATCTTACAAAAGATAAATTTCTTTTCGATCGAATTAAGTATGTACCTTTCCATGGGAATTACCATCCCTAGCCTCCTTAAAAAATCTTAAGCCTGCATAAAAAACTACTTGTTAATTATATGTCAAGCTTCTGATAACTGTACAAAAATATAAACAAAATCACAAGCTTTACCGTTTTTACAACCAAATATTGTCCATGGAGAAGGTGCAATAACATCTGAGGACATAGAGTATGAGCGTGGAGACAGAAGACCGGTCCAGTCTAACAAGATATTCACGTAAACACTTGCAACGAAGTTAGAAGATGTAAAACTAAATTTTCAATGAAAAGAAAATTCATGGAGTCAAACACATGAAACCTTTGAAAAAAAAATTGTATGTGCTTACCAATGGAGCTGCTACGAGCTCTTTCCTTGGTGTTCAATCTGCAAGAAGAATTTATACAGATAAAGATTTGAACAAACGAAAATAATCACTTCATCATAACATCAAAAATTATAAATTTACAGAGAATTAAGGTACATATATTTTGGAAGGAAATGAACAACAAGACATTTCATCTAATGCATAAGGTTTAAACTTTCAAGATTTTTAAACAAGAGATTCCTTTAGATTAGAGGGCAAAGTATAACCTATGAGGTTGCTTTCTCCTCCTAGAGCAAGGTACAAAATTCTCTCCCTTATTCGGTAACTCCTGCAACTGTGAGTACAAATTTGATGAAACAACTCATTCACCAAAATGAAAGCAAGAAAGGAAAAAAAAAAACCTGCAGTGCTGTATCAGTTATTGAATGAATCCATCGAGCAGCTTCCTCTGAGCTTCTAGCCCCCAACTGAAAAGTTGAACATGTAATCTTTATCACAAACATGTAATTAATTAAATTAGTAGGTAAAAATCAAACCAACATGATGACCAGTGCACCTTAAGTGGATCAATGTGATTAGCAGCATTATAAAGGGTAAAAACATAGAAATCCTGCAACATTGGCAACAAAATGATTAACATGACACAAAACATCAAAACCAAATGCAAAAACTCATACATTCTTGTGGATGCTCTCTCTGCCATTGTCCATAACACGCGTGCAAGAATCAATTGGGACATTTCTCACAGGACTCTGACAAACCAAAAATCATTCATTTTACATTCAAACACAATAAAAATCAGATTTTGATTATGATAACAAAAACTAGAAAGATAATAAATACCTGAGTTCTGGATGTGGGAACAAACTTGTAACAAGAGAGGGAGTTGGTATCGAGAATGATGTATCTTCTCTTGAAATTCTGAAGGCCAAGACGATTGAAACGGATGAGATACAACCAACCTTCCATCTTGCCATCAACTAGAGAAATTCCCATTGGAGATGGTTCCCTCTGCTTCACCTACAAGAAGAGCAATGATTTCATTGGAAAGATTGGATTTTTAAGCAGCTTTCTTCGTCTTCTTCTTCTTCTGCTGAGAGATCTCTCTCAGTAGAAGAAGAAGAAGAGAAGGGAGGGTAAGGCAGAAGAGGAAGGAGAGTGGTGGTCTTTGGAATTGTAGGAATTTGAATTATAGAGGGAAGGAGAGGAATGGAAGAAGCTCTCAACTTTCTTACCACCACCACCACCTTCTTCTTGGCCTTTTCTTTACTTATTATTATTATTATTTCTTAAAAAAATAATAATTTTTTTTTTGTTTTTTCATAATTTCATGTGAATTGACCATTCTACCCCATGGAAAATAATTTCTAATAATAGGAGGAAGAGTTATTTGATGATTGGTTTTCTTCTTTTATAATGTAAACAAACATTCACCTAATTACTTGTATGCTCATCAATAAAACTAAATATAATATAAAAATTTTTTAAATTTTGGTTTGTTTAAATATATATATCCCTGTGGCTAAACTTTAATAAAGTATATACGTGAAACAAAAAAAGATATACAAAACATTTAATTTTATTGAGTGTATATATGTATTTAGATGAGTTTTTTTATGTTATACAAACACAAAATTGTATATAAATATGATTAATTGTTTTATTTATAATGTTCATAAATTAGTCATCGTCCCTCTATTAATGGAATTAATTATTGCTTATTATACTTGAATTATTATACATAATATTTGATCTACTGTATTTAATAGTTAAATAGAAATTCTAAAATATCTAAAATGAGGGGCAAAAGAGTCTTTTCATTAAAAATGATTTAATGATTTATGAGGGTGTTTTTGTAAAGCAAAAAGCCCTTTTCTATTAATAGGAGTGACGGTTAATTAATAATATTGATTATTATTAGTTCTTTACATGGTTAATGAAAAACACTGATGAAAAGCTAAATTTAAGGGAGTAATTACTCTAATTAGGTGATCAAAGTGGGCCAAGTTGGAGGTTGAAATAAAAAGAAGTGGATGAGAGTGTTTTCAGGGAATATACATACATATGATATTGGAACAATCCAGTTGTGGGGTCCTCATGGAATTATTTACTTGGTCAACGCTAAGTCAAAGTCAAAAACAACACTTTGTTATGGACCTATATTCATATTCAATGATGGGAGGTGATTGCCAACTCTTTCTATTTATAGTTTAGAAGTAAATCTATCAATAAAAATATACGTACCATCAAATCCAATTCACTTTTTATTAATAAATAATAATACATATATTAAATATATATATATGGTTAAAATATGAATAAGTTACATGTCTGCACGGAGTTATTACCTTAATGTACTTTATACAGATTATATGTATGATTTTTTATATTTTAACTCCCTAACAAAAGATCGGAAATTTTTATAATATTTAAGGGAAGAAAAGAAAAAGTTATTTATAAAATTATTTAGCCATATATATATATATATATATAAACATTATTTTTATCTTTCAATCATTCAATGGTTCATGGAGTTTGTTTTAAACTTTTAATGGCTATCAATGTTAGTTGCTTGAAGTGTGAATGCTTTTAAGCAAAGCACATGCATAATGAGACTGGCAGAAGAACAAGATAAGGAACTCTTTTATGTATGATTTATATAGAATACAGTAAACTTTCTAGTTTCATGCAAGAGAGATGTGCTCAAAGTGTGGAATTAGTATTGCTTTTGAGTATATATATCTTAAATGATACCTTGTGGCTCAGCATGATCTTATAGTTGTGAAAACTTCTTATTATGTGACTTTAATTGTTAGGCCAATTCGACTTATTTTTCAAGTTGATAAATAGGTATGAATTCGAATAAATAATGCATGTTTGGACACTTTTAGAATAGTTCGGCATCGATCTTCATCCTTCATTAATAGCTCTGCATTTAGGTAAAGAGTATTGAAGAGTGCCAAATCAAGAAGATGCAGGAACACTGTAACATTGGAAAGAGGATGAAATGCAGAAAAAAACAGAAACAGAGGTGCTTAAACCATCTGCAAAAATAAGTTTCATTTCTTTTAGTAAGTGACCATTTTACAAAAAGCGCTCACCAAACTGACCAAATGAAAGAGGTGGCCCAACCATTCATACAGATCAGGGACATACAGTAAGTATTTTGATTCAAAACCATCAGAATACAACGTAAACGATATTTAGTAGTATGCCAAAAAATAAATTTTCAAAAAGCGAGCATTCTGATACAGCTTCGATGTAATCTTCACGGTCAGTAAAGTGTAGTATTTTGTATGGTCCCTTGATCATCTCAACAGTGTAACTGCTTCATCGATACCCGCCTCCCCCGTATGGTTGCTGTGAACTATAAGGACCGGGTCCCAATCATCGGATTATAGCCAGCGCCAGGCATGCCGGGTCCTTGAGGATGGTTGGGAGGCATTCCCATCGGAGGTCTCATGGGTGCTCCGGGAGCCATGCCCATGTTCATTCCCATCCCCATGCCCATGTTCATATTCATGTTCATTCCTCCCATGCCCATGGCTTGATTCATCGGTTGATTCATGGCGCTGCCATAACTACCACCAATGCCCATGCCCTGCCCGGACCACCAGGTCCCATGCCCATGCCAATTCCAGAAACCGGCCATGTGGTTAGGAGGGGGAGCCAGGCCACTCGCACCAGCCCGCCCGATTCCTGAGCCAGTTCCCATAGCTTTGCCCATGGTGATTGTAGACGTCGTCACAGGTGCAGCAGAACTTTTGGCTTCTCTCTTCTCCTTCCGGTTAATGGATTCAAAATCAATTCCAATATCAGCCAATGGATTGATTTTAGCTGTCCATGAAATCAAGACTTGATGATCAGTAAAAGCTAAAGCTCATGTAATGAACTGGCATTTAAAAGGTAACAACAACTTACGTCCGGATATGTTGAGATTGACAAGACCCCTGCTCAATGTGTCAGCCCAAACTGTTGATTTTGGCTCAAACTTGTCTATCGATGGCTGGGATTTGACGGTTGGTAAACCAGTAGTTAAAGCTGCTAGAGGATCATTAGCCGCCAAAGCCGAGGATTGTAGAGCATGGCCCAGAGGTGCAGTCTGTATACTAGATGGAGCTGCAGGCTGAGATACATAGGAAGGAAATTGAACTGACTGTGGAGCTAAAGAAGCCGAAACCTCTGTTTGTGGTGGAATGTTCATGTGAGGTGTCTGCATATGTGTCATGCCCACAGGTTGAGCTGGAAGTGAAGAAGCCATGGTTGGAACACCTGTCGGGGGGAGAAGAGCATCCAGAATATCATTTGTTGCTTGAGCCTCAGGGAACCATAGAGGTTGAGATGCAACATTTGCAGAAGACTGCGGACCATTTGGAACACTAGTAGGAGTATATGTAAGGCCACCCAGTGCATCCCCAAAATCAAAGTTAGGAACCGTTTCTGTTGCTTGTGCAACAGCTGGAAAGGGTTCAGCGCCACCAACCATGCTAGGAGGCTGGAGAATAGTTGGTTCAGAACTCTGTGGCTGAGCCGAGAAATTTTCTGGCGGAGTTGCCTTGAATGGGGGATCCCCGAAAGGATTTTCACCAGGCTGCATGATAGATCAAAAAAGTAATGCCCACTCAAGCTAAGAAGAAAACTAAGCGAGCGGAAGAAAGGATGCAACACATCAATATCATGCTGTGCTTATTGCAGCTTTCTATTTTAGTGTAAAAAGAAGAAAATTCCATTCAAATTTTGCCGGCAAGGATAAATAGGAAGAAACGGATGATGATCAGAACATGACAAGCTTTAACATTATGCATACCTTTTGGAGAAGTTTAGAAAGTTGAGATGCCATATTTTTAGTATGAGGTAAATTCAATATAAACCTTTGTTTTGAGAAAATAGTACCAAGACACTTGCCAAAAGTAAAGGCTTCCCTGAGGATAGTGAGATCGTACCTGGCTCATTACAGTGGATGCAGTTGATAGTGCCACAAAGTCTGTTCCATAGCCAGAATTGATTGACGAATCAGGTTCAGATGGTGCATCTGAAGCCACAGGCATTAAGGCTAATGAATTTGCATCTGATACTGCTAATGACCCGAAGAAGTCCATATCAGGGGGAAAAGCAGCCTGAGGGACAGCTGATCAATTTAAGAAAAAAAGACTTGTTACTTCCCAATGAAATATATTTTTATATCAGTTTACATCAACAAAATAACTGTTTGTAATTTTAGCATCACCTGACCAAGGATGGTAGTAGATAAAAGATCCACCAAGATGAAATTCAAGTCAAAGCAATCTTAAGGTATAAGAGTAGTACACTAGTACATGCTCTAGGTTCTCTACCATAGATGTTTACATATTCATTCCAGTTAAACAACTCATTTGATGCTCCTTAAGGAGAGTAATAAGATGATTTACAGGAAGATCATACTATTTAGATTTTACTTGTACACCATGAAAGGTTTAATCATTTAAATTTAATTGTTTAATTGAGAAATACAGTTGACGATAAAACTGAGGAGAAACATCTTAAATCATTTCCACCACAGTGAAAAACTTACTGACTCCAGCAGAAACAACAGGAAGCAAACCAAGAACTATGCTCTTGTATGCCCAATAGGAAAAGATTAACAACATTGGTTTCAGTAAACCAGATGCCATAAAATTTCCATAGACCAAGAAACAAAAACTTCTTCGCCCTCATATTGTTCAGTTCTAGTTGATATCATATATTGTTTACTTGGATTCAGAGTAAATAGTTCCACAATAAAGCATCCAGAAATAAATGGCAGAAGTTAAAGAACATGAAAATAGCAAGTGAAATGGGTTTGGCACACATACAGAGGGCATTCAGGATATGGATTACCTGGTGTAGAGCGTGGGTCAAACTCATCAAATGGATCAACTTCTTTGGTGGAAGCTGCCACTGGTACCCCTTCCACAACATGATCAGGACCTTGACCTGAACTTCCAGCAGGAGAGGAAACTTTAGGTACAACAGGCGAAGATTCATTTTGTGGGGATGCTGCTACAGAGCCTCCATCCCTTAGATAGAAAAAACAAAAGTCAGGAACAAGGGGGATCATTATCAATCTCATCATCCTCGAGGTGGATATCCTACTTTTCATCCTGAATATGGTTTTGGGCATCTTTCAGAGCTTCTTCATAGCTTGGCGGTGCACCAATAGAGTCTGGAATCTTGTACTCTTGTCTTCCGGAAGCACAATTTTTATCAAGGAAAAGAAAACATATTAAAATTTCGCCCCACATATGTAATTAAAAATTATGAACCATGTGAAAACATGCACTACAGTAATAAAGGCCAAGGCCTAGGATATTATTTCACCTTTCATCTTGGGGAAAGCCATCAGCTCTGCTACCACTGCTACTGCACCATTAAGAGGATTGTGAGGAAGTCTTTCTTATCATGCAGAGAAGCATGTTTTCCAAGGAGAGAAAAAGCCAAATTAAAGCACACTTTTGAGCAAGAAGCATACCGAGACGAATAGCGATCGTCATCTTCATGTGATCTCTCTGTATCCCTATCAGTGCTCCTCCTGTTCCTTGAACCATATTGGTAATCATCATTACCACGGCCCCTGTAATCACCATCTCTGTAGCTGTCTCTAACACAGCGGTCATCAAGATCCCTGCCATACCGATCTCCGTCTCTGCTATAAGGGTCCTTAGATCTGCCATACCTGTCATCATCTCTGCTGCCCCAATCCCTTTCTTTCCCATACCCATTTCTGTCATCTTCCCTATTTCCATAACGATCATCATCATATCGGTCACCATAGCCTCCTGGTCTATTTGAACGATACCTGTTGATTTATATCATATAAGATCCTGTGTTGCTTGCTGGATGCTTTCTTCCAACAACTAAATTGAAGTTACCTAAGCAAACTCACTTGTCTTTGTTATTAAGGGCTTTCTGCCTGACCTCAAGAACCCTTTCTTTGTCATTGACAAGAGAAACAAGACTCAGCGATTTCCTTCGTACATTGCTTCCCTGATCCCTTCCGGAAGAATCAATATACTGGAAATCTGATAATGTCTGTCACACCAAACAATCTAGTCAAGGCTTCAGAAATTCAAAACACGGTGCCTCATGATAAAATAAGTAAGGTTTCACAGTACACAAACAGAAAGACAATAGAATTTATTACTGATAGCTGGTAAGCATGTTCCCTGATTTCATCAATGACACGCTCAGATCCATTTGCTACCAGATATTCCAAAACAGTCAATGCCTGAATTCAAAGGATAAAAAAATAATTAAATTTTACTTGCATGATTGCAAATAAGGAACAAGAGAATTTAAAACCATCGGGCAATAGCTAACATAATACCTTGTAGACATGACGCCAATTTTTACCAGTATCATTAATCCGCTTCCAGATCACATTCATGATCAGCTGGTACTCATGGCTGAAAAGTTGCTTAAATCAAAACTATATTCACTGGGAAGAAATAAAGCCAAAGGGTTCTGAGCAGATAACACAGTAAGCTCACTAGTTTCGGGTAGCAAGTGCAATATCTGCCAGATTTGATCCATGAGGACCCCAAGGTTCATTGCTTGTAGCATCAAGAACCTAATTGAAAGTGGAAAAAGAAAAGATACTATTCAGGCTGACCGTTTATAAGTAATTATAAAATTTGAACAAGTGCAAAGCCAATATGTTCTACCTTTTGCTCTATGCCTGGCACCTTCAAGACTTTCTTATTGACCTCTCTCTTACTGCAAATCATCAGAAGTTATCCAATGAGTAAATAGCGAGTTTCAACAAAATGTATATATGAATAAACATATGAGAAAGAAAAATAATGCTTCTGCAAAAATCCACATAAATACAGATGCGTAGTTATAGAAATAAGGAAGCATTCTTACAGGTCTCTCACAGTTTGACCAAAAACTTTTTTCATGATTGTTTAAAAATTGATTATAAATGCCTTTTTCCTTCGAAAACCTTCCTTGCGCCCCAGGTCACAAGTAGTTTCCTGTAACTGCACAACAAGACAAAGCAAAGCATCAAACACAGAAACCTCAGATGCTGAATTTAAAGGACCCAAGAAGTAGCATACAGAATAATCATATAAAATTGTATAAAGGAGACAACTTTTATAAAAGCCAGCCAATGGAACACATTCATTTACTCTCAAAGCTTAAAAAAGGCGAAGGCTTCCACCAGGCAAAACATGAAAAACACAAAAAACAAAATCGAATAGCAAAATAAAGGGCATTTTCAAGCCGAAAACTGAAAACTTCATCAAATTAAAACATCTTCCAAAACAGAAAAAAGAGAATAAATTTTCGAAAAAATACTTTTTATAATTTACCAATTCGGATTCAAATTTGAATTCTTAACCAAGATAAACAGGGGTCATCAGGGGGAAAACCCCACCAACCTAAAATTTGCATCAAAAAGACTTATATTCCAGAATGCCAACAATGCACGAAATTCCCAATCAAATGTTGAACAGCAAAACCGAGATTTTCCCAAAAGATGCAACTTTTTTATTATCAAATCTCGAACTTTTTCATCCAAATCGACATTGAAAAAAGTGAAAGACAACTCTAAATCCTACACCCAAAAGTCACCATCAACAACTAATCACATTTTAAAAATTAAAATAAAAAACGCTCATCAAACAGATCTAAATGGCAGCACCAAACAAAGAAAAGCGAGAATCCAACCAAACCTCAAACCGATTCCCAGAAAACCAGATCAGATCCGGCTCCAAACCAAAGAAAAGCCCGCAATGGGAGAGATCGCGAGCAATAAATTTGAAGGATCCGAACTCAATGTGAGGAAACAGAGGGCTTAGAGGGGATCAAAGTGGAAGAATGGAGGGAGAGGCTGGGGATCCTACCCGGAAATCACGAAGGAGCTTCGAGAGCTGAAGCGCAAGATCCGGCGATAGAGACGAATTTAGGGCCTATTTTTCTCTCTTTTATATTTATATATATATATATATAAAATAAAAATAATTTTTTTGCCGCTTTTTCCGCGCTATAAACAGAACAGATCTAAATCCGTTTCACGTTTCCCTGTCTCGAAATTCACTATTAGTCCCTAAATTAAATCCAAATTTTGATTTTGGTCCTTATTTAGAGTCCCTAAAAGAGTTTACGTTTTGATGAATTATTTTAGTTTTTTAATTCAGTTAAAATGTTACTGAATCTGTCTAAAGCAAAGATGCCTGGATACTTTTTACACCTGTGAATAATAATTATTTATTATATAAACAAATTTATAGTTTTAAATTTGAAGATGTTTATGTTAGTGAAATGATTTAATTTAAAATTCTAGTGTAATATGTATCTCAAAGTTTTCAAGTATATATATGAAGAACAAAAGAGATTATTGTTATAAAATGAATTGAATTTATAGAACACCCCTGCAATAAAATAATTGATATTTTATTTCCCTTCCAACTCCATATTTTTATAATAATAAAAATAATAAAACTGCATTAAAGGTAAAATGAAAACAGGTATTTATTTCACAATGTGAAAATGAAAATATCTAAATGTGATTTACAACAGCCAGTGGTTAGAGGACAGCAAGAGGAACATATTAAGAAATAAAAGGTTCCTTCAATCACTGGTTTGCTTGTACACAGTTTCTAAACATTCTTTGGCCCTGTGAACTTTGGATTGGAGATAAAAGCTCCCACCACTGGCATTCCTTTCAAACATTGAGTTGTATTTCTGAATAAATGGAATGAAAATTAATAACAGTAATATGATTCAGAAGAGATGCATATGATAAACAGGTAGAGCATAAAGTATAGAAGTATTGAATCTACCTGCATGATCTCGTCCCATGAGGAGTGCTCGGTGACCCCAAGAACTTGCCTGGCTTCTTGTTCGGTCATAGCTCTGCTTGATTTGAAGACATTCTTCACTGTTTCTTGTGCAACTCCAGTTTTGTTCGCATCTAAATGTAGATCAGAAGAACACACATTGGCATCAGTTTACAAAGCAAAATAAAATTTTGATACATCTTTATATTTCGTTATGATTGGCTGTTCCTCACATATGCAGGCATACAGTGTATCAGGATATTCAATTTCATCAAACACAAAATGTTTCCCTCACAATTAAACCAGATATCAGATTAGTTGTTTCTTCAGAATTTAGATGTGGATAAGTATATAATTATTTAAGTGAAAGTTATCACGACTCTCTGAAGAGATCTAGCGAAGAAACTAATAAAAGCATCGAACAAAGGTATCATCTTTCAAGCCCAGCTGTCAGCTAAGCACAAACCCTTCACCCCAAAAAATGTGATGCATATTGGTATTGAACTAGAAATGGGGGAAAAACAGAAAAGAAAAGGATCAAACAATGGGAAAACTTTGCTTACTCTCAAGTGCTTTACGATATGCTTGGAACACAGCCCTCCCGAGTATTCCAGAGCCCATTACTAGCAAGTTAGCAAGAAGTTTTGCAGCCTAATTGAACAAGAACCAAGAGAAAAATACAAAGTGATTGTCTGCATATCATCTTTGATAAATAGTACATGTAAATACCAAAAACAACGTACATATTGAATTTGACAGTGAATCAAATTCACCAACTTGCTGCAAATCTATCAAAAGAACAATAACATATTTGTATCGAATGCAAAGCAAAAATAAAAACAACTATGCAGACATTATTCGTAAAGGCAACAACAATTTGCAGTAAAAGAGGAACATGTTAGAGAATTAATCATACAGGTCAAGCTAACATAAAGTAAAAGATTGGCATTTAGTCATCCCAGAAGGGCCAGAACATAGAAAGCTAACAATAAAATGTCCACTTTTTTCCTCTACATCCTTTTCCATAATTCTTTTGGCCAGATATTTCAATCTTTAAAATTATCTAAAATTTTCATTCTAACAATGCGATTGAGTAAACAAACAAACCAAAGACATCACTACCTCAATTGTTTCTCCTCTTTTGTCTAAAGTTTCATTTGGGGGTAGAAATAAGATAGAATTAAATCAAATATAATCACGACCTCCAATCAATCTATCAAATAAACAAGCTATAATTAAGCCCTAGAACACAATTCAGCAATGCAATGACACTGACACATCGAATGAGCACTGACAAAAAAATCTAATCTTTCAGTCAAACTCCAATCAATCTATCAGATAAACAGACCCAATTAAACCCTAGAACGCAATTTCAGTAACAATCCATTAGAGCATCTAATAAACACAAAGAAAAATCTAATCTTTCATTCAAACCCAAAATAAAAAACCAAAAACAAAAGTGAATTAGGGCATGAGAGGCCACTAACCATTATCGATTGAGAACAACGCCGATCTCAGACGAAAAACTAGGGTTTCTACGAGGGCCCTTTGTCGTCACCGGCGCGAATGAGAAAGAGGGACGGACATATAAAACCCAATAACGGATTTCGGATCCTTCGATAACGACCCGAATCCGCCCACAATTTCGGATCCGCATTAACGGGTCCAAACCCGACCCGTTTCATTCTTATCTTTATAAGTTTATAATTATCAAACCTTTTTATAGAATTTCTAATAAAATTTAAAAAAGGGATATTTTTTTAGTAAATGCAATATAATTAATTAAAAAACACAATATCTGCAAGTAAAAATAAGAGCCATTAATTAATGCTATAAATTTTCTTCAATTTTTTTTTCTCCCACAAAGAGACACTAATTAAAACACAAAAATTAAGAAAACGACTAAAGTGAAAAAATAAGGGAAAATT
This sequence comes from Dioscorea cayenensis subsp. rotundata, assembly GCF_009730915.1. NCBI lineage: Eukaryota > Viridiplantae > Streptophyta > Magnoliopsida > Dioscoreales > Dioscoreaceae > Dioscorea > Dioscorea cayenensis. The sequence goes on from NC_052484.1 coordinate 516,613, forward strand.
CAAGTAACTCTATATAAGATAACAGGTTAATATATATATATATGATTATAATCAAAAGAGTTAAGATACAGCATGCAGCCCAGAATATATATATATATATATATATAAAAAGCTTTACATATTGAGGTCCTCTCTAAGTTTTATCATACAAAAAATGGATCAGTTGACCTACACACACACATTTGCATATATATATATATATATATATAAATTGGGACATTAGAAATCAGATATCATAAACCAAGTCCATTCTTGCTAGATTTCTGCAGTTAAGAGCCAAAATGTTGTTCATGATGTTTCTTCTTCATTTGACAGCCAAAAAGTTGTCCATAATGTTGTTGATATCTTTATATTTCTAAGTTGAAATTTCACTGATCTGAGAGTGACCAAGCTGCTCAGACTCCCAGTTCAGTTTTGGTGCCACTCCTTCATGACATGGAGAGTACTCCTGCAATCAACAATTTAATCCAAAACAATCAATACTAATTGTTGAAAAACAAACATTCAGTAAATATAATTTAAAGTTTTTAAACATTACTTCGAGTTTCTCAACCAATTCCTTTAGCATTCGAAGCTGAAACGATGATATGCCTTGCTGTTGGCTTGATAAAATCCTTCCTCTACAGCTTGGTCGATGAATGAAAGCAGGGAGTTGTAGTACCCATCGACATTCAGTAATCCAACCTGAAACAAATGATGATAAGCTCTCATCTTCTTTTCTTAATTTCACCTGTGCATTGTGTGTGTAGTAGTAAAGAAATTAAATTACCGGCTTGTTATGTATGCCCAATTGTGCCCAAGTAATCACTTCAAGAAGCTCTTCGAGTGTACCATAACCTCCTGTGCAGTAAAAACTCAAATGAGATTTGAATTCTTCCTTTCTGTGTATTTTCAGTAATTGACTTCAAGAAAGCAAATATAATGAATGGTGAAAGGAGTTGAGATTTGTGTGTATAATGAATGATGCAAGAGTGTGAACAAAAGGAAATTGTCCTGAAAATTCTATTCTGTTTCTCAATTGAAATTCAATGTTCAATGGCAAACCATTAACAAGTTTCAATAGGGGTATAATGAACAGTGAAAAAAAGTTCATTTCTGCACATTTTTAAGTGATACAATTTTATTTTCAGTAATTGACTTCAAGAAAGCAAATACAATGAACAGTGAAAGTAGTTGAGATTTGTGTGTATAATGTGTGATAAAAGAGTGAACAAAATGAAAGTGTCTTTGAAAATTCTATTCTGTTTCACAATGGAAATTCAATGCTCAATGGCAACCATTAACAAGTATAATGAACAGTGAAAAGAAGTTAATTTCTGTGCATTTTTTAAGTGATGCAATTGAGTAAAGTATCTTTCATTCAATTCTATTCCTCTTTGAAAGTTTAAATGCCAACCATTAACATCCACTTGGTATAAAAAGTATAGAGAAAAGGAGATTGATTCATGTGCAATATTGAGTGATAGGAAATGCAGGTTATACACAAACCAGGTAAAGCAATAAAGGCATCAGAATGCCTGGCCATCTCAGCTTTTCTCTGGTGCATATCTGCAACTGGCTTCACTTCTCCCACAGTAACACCAGTTATCTGAAAATCAAAAGACAAATAAAATTAAAAAACATAGTACCAAAGAACAGCCATTGATATCTGTGCTTTAAGTTTTTGTTTTATCAGGAGTTTTTGTATTGTTTTGTTTATTCACTGATGTGAAGAAATGCAATGATATTTTATCAAGTGATAGGACATCAAAAAGGCTACATACAAGAAACACAAATAAAAACAAAAAACAATATTTTTTCATACCTCTCTAGGCATTAGAGTCTTGGGAATCACACTGAATGGATGGATAAAAGATTTGGTTAATAGGATCAGAAGATTTTCATTAAATGAATGAACTTTAAATAATCATTTCTTCTTCTTCTTCTTCAAATTTTTCAGAAAAAAAAAATAAACAAGAAAAACATACCCAAGAACATGCCTTCCTCCATCAAACACAGCTTGAGAAATCAAACCCATTAATCCAACACTTCCACCTCCATACACTAAATCAATGTTCTTGACCACCTACAAACCCAACATTTGCCAAAACCATTTCAAACAGCTTCATTTACTCACTTATTTTCAGAACAAGAACAGAGAAGAAACAAAGAACAATGAAAAAAAAAAAGAAAACAAATAAACAAGAAGAAAGAAGAAAGCAAACAAACCAGTTGTTTAGCAAGATCAATGGCAGCATCTTGGTAGCTTCTCTTCTTCCCTTGACTACTACCACAAAACACACAAATCCTCTTGAACTTTGACACACTCATTCCCTCCTCTTTCTCCATTTTCTTTCACACCTTCTCTTGTCCCACTTTGTATTGGCAGCCACTTTTCACTTCAAAGAGTATATATGTATATAAAAAGTTCTTTCTCTTTTTTCCTTTCCTTTTTCTTTTCTTTTTTATTATTTTCTCTCTCACACGTGCACCATCACACCATCAACAACACCAACACCAACACCAACACCAACACAATATATATATATATATATATATATATATAAACACAAAATAATAATAATAAGAATAATAATAAGAATAAGAAAAGGAACAGAACTCTAAGTCAAGAAGAAGAACAAGTAGTAGTTGGAAGAGTATACATGTTCAAAGATAATGATAACTCTTTTGCAGTCAAATTGCTATTTTCATTTCAAAATTCTTTTTTGTTATTTGGGAATTGTGCTCTTGCAAGCATGCTCTCCCTCAACTGATTGCCATCTCCATTAAAATAAATAAATAAATAAATAAATAAATAGAGAGAAAAAAAACAAGCATATAGTACTGACACAAGAGTACAGATAGCCCACTTCTCACTCTTTTGTCTTTGTAGTAGCATATATACTGTGTAGTAATTAAACCACACAGTTAAAAAAATTAATAATAATAAAAAAAAATGTCATTCCCTAGATTGTAGGAAAGAACTTATATAATAAATAAATAATAATAATTAAATAAAAAAAGAAAAGAAAAGAGAAGGCCTAACATGATCCCCAGAAGAAGGTATGGTTTATAGACTTTATTTTATCTTGTCCTCATGTTGGTTGATTGCAGAGAAAAAGAAAGAAGCAAAAAATAAAGGAAGTGATTTTGGCCTCAGGTGTCCACATGAACTTTATTCAATAAACAGAGAGATTAATTTTGGAATACAAGAGGGATGCAAGAATCGACAAGTGGCATGATTTTTTTTTTAAAAAAAAATAAATAATAAATAAATAAATAATAAAATTATATATATATATATATATATGAGAAGGTCTACAAGGATTCCATATTGTGAGAGAGAGAAAAAGGAAAAAAAAGAATGGGCTCATATGAAGGGCAGAGATTGTCACCATCTCAATCATAGGCCAAGCAACAAAGCAGAAAAGCAGGATACCATCATTTGGTGCAAAGACTGTCTTCTCTTTGTTTTCATTTTCAATTTTCAATTTTCAATTATTTATTTATTTTATTTTTAATTATGTGAATTGTGGAGGATCCAAAGACAACAAGAAGCAAGGAATGGGAGTCAACATGGCTTGGATTGGATAAGGTTCACTATGACTGATGGAGCTTGCATTCATTCAGCCAATGTTCCCCATTTCTTTTTCCTCTCTTCCATTCTCATGTCCTATTTGGTGGGGTCTTAAAACCAATTTTTGAATGGATCTAGTCCAATGTTGTACCATATTATCACACATTATTAATATTAGATTTGTGTTCTATGACTATGTTTTTAGTGTGTTTGATTTAAATATATCTTTTTTTTATTTATTTTTAGTATGTGTTGGATAACATTGCACTTTAAACTTGGATCTTCTTGCTTGGGTCATTATGTGAAATATTTGATTAGAATAGAAAAAATCTTATTTTTAATTACATTTAATATCAGTAAGAATAAAGCTTATGAACTCTCACAACACTATCAAGTGAAGTCTTGAATTTTTCAAATTTTATGCAAATAATTATGAGAAAATGTAACAAATTTTATCGCCCAGTACTACTATTTATTCTCAGTCTGTCACCCTGAATAAATAATCCATCATAAGATTATTTCTTTTGTACGACTGACTTTTGTATTCTCCTTTTGGTTTAGCAATTATTTATCCACCTTTAGCGGATCTTGCATCTATTTTTTTTTTGTTATTGTGTCTCACTTTATTTCGATTTTAATTTTACTTTTGTACTAGGTACTTTGCCTCTACTTTTTATAGTTGTCTATTCTTTTTCAATCAAATTGTGGTTTATTCATTTTGATAATAAATAAATAAATAAATAAATAATTTGAAGAGAAGCTTGATATTGAATGTATCATGACTACACATGACAGAGTCTTACAATAAACCAGAGCAGTGGAACTTACTTGTTGTTCATGTTATCATACAAGACAATGTATTCAAGATTGATTAAGAAATATTAATTATGAATTCAAATGTCTTCATCTACACTGAAGTCTGGTTCTGTTGGCTTCTTCAATGGTTTGACCATGCCAACAACAACATCTTCAGCTGTTGTTCCTCTCCTTGAGCTTGCCACAAGTCTTGCAACAAAGGCTTCTGGTCCTGGATTTGGTACATTAGTCTCTGACTCTGTTACCTCAAACTCCATTAATTCAATGATTCCTTCTGCCTCACTAAGCTCTTTTAATGATCTCCTTCTCTTGTGTCTCCTCCATGCTGCTTGAATAAAACATGCTGCCCATGTTCGCCAATGGTGCGAGTAAAATCTGAATGAAAAAGAGAATGATAAACAAAACAATTTTGTTTCGTCTAAAGATCATGTGGTTATATGTATGACTAATGACTTGAACCTGAATTTTTGTCTTAGTTGTTTGCTATGAAGACGGCGGAATTGTGAAGCAACAAACTTGAGATCACTCGATACAAGAGCGAAAGCCTCGACCTCGGAGATTGCACGGACAGTTCTAGTGGAAGAAGGAAGACAAGCGGAAGGTCGAGGATCAAGAGCCCATGTTAATAACTCCTCGCCGCAAAAGTCCCCGGGACCAATGCGGCAAGAGTTGAAGAAACCAGTTCGGCCGCCGTCGGTTGTGGTGGAGTCTAAGTGGCCTCTGATTATGAATATCATCTCGTTCACTGGGTCGAGCTCTCGCACTACATATGTGCCGTCTGTGTATAATGCCGGTCTCAACCGCTCGCATATTGCTTCGAGCATTCTCTCATCCATTTGGTCAAATAACGGCACCTAAAATTCAATCCAAAAACTTAAATTTAATCATTGAGTTGGGAGAGAAATGAAATACCGACTCTTTTATTGTAGTGATGGTAATAACTGATATTTATTTCAATACTTACCCGACGCACAAGGTCAAGACAAAGATGACGTTTGATATCTCGCCGGAGATCCATTGGAAGGCTGTTGAGGAGTGCTTCTTCATCAACTCCTCGAGTAGCTAACCATCGGTATTGCTCGTATCTGCGAACATACTGCCGGAGATCAGGTGGTAGCTGCCGATGCCTCATCCACTGCTCAGTGTCTGTTTTCTTGATCCTCCATTCTTCTATTCTTACTGTGGTAGATTGCAAATATGACTGTTTTCATGATCAAACTCAGTAAAAAGTATAATCAAAAAAATCAAGAAAAGAAAAGGAAAAAAATGATCAACAGCAAATGCATGCACTTACTTGCATGTTACCAATGAGAAGTCCAAATAGCACTAGGCCAAGAATTGCAATAATTATTGCAAAGATAATCTCATCAATGTGAGTACTAGTTGATAGATTCTGTCCCAAAGAACTGTAACAATTTCAGTTTGATTAGTCATATATATATATATATATATGACATAATAATAACATAAAAGAAACTCTTTGTTTGTTTGTTTGTTTATTTTCACCTTAGATTCTTCAAACCCCACCATAAGCAATAAAAGTACTTGTGAAAGAAGCTCAAGGATGTAATTCTAGAGCTGAGAGCTTCACCATAAATTCCAAAATCATAGAAAGAACTGTTTGGACTGCACATATCCGACAAATTACTCGATTGGTACCATGTATTTCGTGTATCGCTTATACTCTGACAATCGAAATAATCAAACTGACATAATGAGCTTTGAAGTTGGCATGCTTCTCTCCAACACCCTTCTTTTCTATCAATTCCTAGCAAATACCAACAAGCTCCAAGAACCTATTCATATCTTTTATGAATTAACTGATGAAACATATAAAATACATTGAAATTTTGTTTTTGAAACACTTACATGACTTGCAAGCATGTAAAGTATCAGGTTGTATACTGCTCCTGCCCATGCAGTTTCAAGCAAAACTCCGGTGCTCTTCACAATTTGTGATGAAAGTGGAAAGATTAAAAAAAGTTTCGGGATGTATTGCACAATTATGATTAACTGAATAATGTTCTTCGTGTTTCTTATCATCGAACCTTTCAAACCCGGAATCACAAACCAAATCATGAACTGAAATCAAAGAAAAAAAACTCATATTGTCTTTATATATGTATATATATATATATATATATATATAATATGGTATCAGAGGATTCAGAGCTATTATTTTTTCAAGATATATGTTACCTGAGGGAGTGGTAATGCGGCGAAGAGATCAAGCCAGAAGGACTTGGAATTGATATATCGACAAGCGATCTTGGAAGGGTCAATGATGAGCTCTCCTCGACCAAAAACACGGGATGACGGAGCGACATAGGCGGTTCGGAATTTGATGAAGATGTGCATTGCATAGAAAACATCTGCTAAAGACCTTATGATAGTGAGTACCACCTCAAGTGGAGTATCAATATTTATGCAATCAGAGCTCTGAGTTTCGGTCAAGTAGAAGAATAAAGGATCGACAAAGAGCGAAACGATGCATGCGAGGAGGAATATTTTGTTCCATCTATGAATTATTGATCCCCGGGGGTCTAATATCTTCTTCTTTAGCTTTGCCGACGAGTAATCCTCTGAGAAGACTCTTGATAACATCTTATGTTTCAAGCTCTGCTGTTGTTTCTCAGGGTGCACCTTGTTAGATTTCGACAAAGTGAACATTGTTCTTGGTTTGGATTCAATATCATCTTCAAATCTGAAGGAAAAACAATAAGAAATCAATGAATTATAGAATTTGAACATCAAAGAAATTAAGGAATGGAGAATCACTAACCTCATTGATCTTGAATTGGAATAAGCAGCCATGTTGATAAATTCAGAGGCTTCTCAACCATTAAAACTCAAAGCATGCACTTGCATAACTTATTGTTGCTGTTGTTCATCAAGTATCTTGTGATATAAATTTAATGGAATGGTACCTCATGTCACTACACCGATTTTTATTTTTAGAGGCACATTGGTAGAAGGGTTTTTTAAAAAAACACCTCTATAACTATGCATTTAATTTTCTTTATAAATCTATAGAGGGGGTTTTGTAAACCCCCTCTAATTTTTAATTAATAAAAACATAGTCACTTGCAAACTTAACTCTCCATTAATGATAATTAGTAATTTTTTAGACTAACTAATGTCTGGTCTTTACTCTCTCACACAAATGTCTTCTCATTTCTCACCAAAACCTAAATCCAACGAACCAAAATTCCCCAAAAACCCACCAGAACCAAACCCATGCTTCTTCTCCGCATCTCTCCTCGATCCATCCTTATGCCTCCCCGGCGCCGCCTCCTCTCTTCCTCCAGCCACCGCCCCCATCCTCCTCTGATGAAGACGAAGACGATCCCCACCTCTCCTCCCGTCACCGTCGATCCCTCCTCTCCAATGACGACCAAATCTTCTCCATCCTCCAACAAGACAGTCTCGGCATCGACTCCCAGACCGCCCTCAACAATCTCTGGCAAAATCTCACCGCCGCCCTCGTCCATGTCGTCCTCCGCCTCATCCACTCCTCCATGACCACCACCAACAAATCCTGATCCGCCAAACTTGCCTTCAAATTCTTCACCTGGGCTTCCGATCAACCCCACTACTCCTACCCCACCCACATCTACAATCTCACCATCAAGATCTTCGCCGACGCCGGCGAGCTCAAGAACATCCTCTCCAATAAAGTGTAACGTAATGAGAGAGTCTGTGTGTGTGTGATTGTATTTTTAAACATCACCATCATCACCATAATCATCTAGGGTTTCTCCAGCGTCTCTAGCATCTTAGAAGATGGCGTCCAAAATGCTCTCAGATTCCGCCATTGATGAAATGCAGCAACGCAAAGGAGAACATTGAGGTCTCTGCTTCACCGCTGATGCCACCTTCATGTCTGTGTCCGCTTCGAGGATCATTGAGGTCTCTACCAAGCGTGTCACCATCGACGCCGCCTTCATCTCCATCTCCGATTCGAGATCATTGAGGGTCTCTGCCAGGAACTCAATGTTTCATCTCAAGTTAATCAACTCTTACTACCAGGTTCAACGAAAAATCAATGATGGTTTCAATTTAGGGTTCTAATTTCAATTGATCTGTGATGATTTTCTTCATTGTGTTGTAGCTATTGAAGGTCTTACACTACAACGTGTCAGTGTTATTCTCAAAGGCTCTGACCAACATCAGGCCACAAATTTGTTCGAGGTTTCGACGTGTCAATGACGATCACCGGAATCCAACTAAAAACCATGTCAGTTCATCCTAGAAAGACCATCCAGGTTCATCTCTTTCTCTGTTTCTTTGATTTTGTCCCTAATTTTAGTGTGGTTTTAAATTTGTTGTTGAATGTGGTTTTGAAATTTTTTTTTTTTGTTAATCTTCTTTGTCTTAGGTTTTATGATTTTCTGACTGTTTTTATTTAGATTTTTATTTGCTGAAGATGCAGAGGTCTATTAGATTTTGATTTCTGTTAATTTTTATGCTAACGAGGTAATGTTTCATTTGTTGATAGTTTCACATCCTTCTTAGCTCTTATTTGTTTAAATCTTAGAACTTATAACTTCTTGTTGGGACATTCAGAAGATGTGCTTGCCATTTCTAATGCTCTTAGCCTAATTTTTTTTATATTTTGTTATTGAATATATTGGATGTTTTATTCGTTGATTGTTACACATTCTTCGCAGCTTGTTTAACTCCTACTTGGGTCGTATCATGCATGATATCAAAAAATAGCTGTGCCCCAATGCCTCTTCCAGTGGCTGTTCTATTAGTCTTATATCAAATTATGTTCTTTAACCACTTGGTACCAAGTTGCATTCCTTAACAATTAGGAGTAGCAAATAATATATATGATTATCACTTGGGCTAGTTGATTGTATTGCGAGTAGTAAACATACTATTTCAAATCGATGTTACGAGTTCTGTGGTGCTTAGGGCTTTCATTGCATGCTTGTATACACGAAAATGCTTTTTTGAGGTTACTTGTTTTCTTTTTCTTTTTTTTTATTATCCCTTGTATAAAGGTCTTCATTGCTTGTAGGCTAGGTAGCTATCTGCTTGGCTCTTAAAAATTTGTTTCCAAAATGTATTTAGTTTAACATATCAACAAATGCTGGCAAATTGCTCATACTATGAGAAGAATACCTATTACTCATTAGAAATCTTCTTAATTAAAAATCATAAGAAAAGGACTTAACCAACTAAGACTTGTTTTACATTTTAGAATACATAAAAAGAAAGAAAAGAACTGCTTTAAGTTAAATCACCTATGTGCACAATATGTTAGACACAAGTAGCATAACTTGTTTCTCCATCACTTTGGTCAATGTTTTCAAAATAATGAAAATCGATCAGAAAAAATGAACTTTAGAGAAGGTTAGCTTAACTTAAACCTTATGCCTTGTTAGTTTTTAAGATGTGCCATCATCCTGAGAGTAATATTTTCTAATTTTCCTGGTTGAGCTGCAACATCAATTTATTGATTTATGGGTTTTTTTTAATACATGACTGCAAATGGATTGAGGCACCCATCAAATATATCTCTTTTGCGGGGGAATCATGAAAGTAGGCAATTAACATAGGTACATTGTTATCCTAAAGTACAACTTTGTGAAACATTTATTCTCCATGTTGCATTTGTAATGTTTGTCAGGTTACCATATTTATCTTACCATTGACATCATGTGTAGGAACCAAAAGATTTAACATTATTCTTTTATTGCACTTTTTTTACTCGAGTTGTTTTGAAAAGACAAACCGTTTAAGTGTAGCTCATGATCACAGTTAAAATTATTTAATCCTATTCTAGAGCTTATAAAATAACTGATTGACCCCTTTTCAGCCTTCTTAGCTAACTATCTTGTTATTGCTGTGTGCTTTGAAAATTGTTAATTGCCTTTCCCAATCATGTAGTGAATATTTGTTTGGTTCATCTGTCATCCATCTTACCCTTTGTAATTTGTGGGAAAGCTTGTTAATTCAGGAAGATTTGTTGCTGATATCACATTTAAGAAACAAATTTCTTGCGTATTATTTTTTTATTTTTTTATTCATTTTTTTATTTTTTTGCATTGTTTACATAGAGAAGAAATCTTCTGTGTGTTGCCCTGAATAAAATATTTTGCACTTTGTCGTTTTGGTGAGCAATAAGGATGAGGGGGAGGCCTGGAAAAACTATATATTTATTTCAAATATGATTTCAGAGTTCCCGAATCGCTTTACTTATAATGAATTCTGAATTTAAATCAATTATGGTATTTACAGTGCCCTTGCTTTGAGTTATAAATCCCTTACATCAGTCTAGAAAAGAATAGGCCTTTTGTGTTTATTTTGCCATTTATTTTATAATTTACCTTTCTATAGTTGCTCGCAGCAGTGATTATGCACCTCAAAGTTCTCATACCTTTTTTGCTTGCATATTTAGTTAGCTGTTATAAGCTGCAGAAGTTTCTCTATGATATGTATACCTTAAGTGTTTGTCATCTTTTATAGGGTTTATGGTTTTTATGATGAGTACCAGAGGAAATACGGCAATGCTAATGCATGGCAATATTGTACAGATGTTTTTTACTACCTTACATTGTCAGCAATCATAGATGGAACTGTAAGACAACATTTTTTTAAACATTCTAATGAACTATGTTTTCTGTTGCAGTTTCCTTCCCTCTTGGTTGCTGTTTTATTTACTCTTATTCTTATTCTCAGTATTGATTTTTGCTTGGATTTGCAGGTTCTTTTTGTTCATGGTGGTCTTTCTCCTGATATTCGATCAATTGATCAAGTTCATTGCTTCTTATGATTTTATTCTTCATAATCAACATTTGAACCTTTAAATCTCCATATGCTAACTGGAAGCATATTTTACAATTCATTGATTTCACATTTCGATGGTAGTGCTTCTCTATAAAATGATTATCAGTTGCTAGACTCCATCAGTGGTATAATCATGTCATAATGTAAGAATGACGTTGTGCTACATCTCCTACTTTTTTAAGATTTATGGCAATGTATTGGAAATGGTGGTTATGTGACAGGGAGAACCAAAGTCTACAACTAAATGTTGGAAAACCTCCTTTCTGTTTTTCTGAAATCCAGTATTCTTTCTCTTTGCCATCTAGAAATCCTGCTAATTCTCCACAAACACTATTTTCTAAGTTTAATATTGACTTGACAGAAGTAGCTTCTGGTATATAGATGTGTAACCATTTCTACTAAGTGTTTGCCATTGATGTTCGTTGCTTCTGTTTGAAATTAATTCCTTTTTTTCCTTCTTCATAGATGAGAGTTATCGACTAGAACTATGAAATTCCTCACAAGGACCCTTTTTGTGATCTAATGTGGAGTGACCCTGATGAGATTGCAACTTGGGCAGTTAGCCCTCATGGTGCAGGATGGCTTTCGGGTCAAGGGTGGCCTCAGAGGTTTGTGTACATGTTCTTTGTTGTCTCCGGCTTCCTGCTTTCCTCTATGATCCGCTGCTCCTAATACAAAAGTTTACTATATTCTCATTCTGCAGTTCAACCATATAAACAAGCTCGACCTCGTCTGCCGAGCACACCAGCTCATCCAGGAGGGTCTAAAGTACATGTTTCAAGACAAAGGCCTCGTCACTGTGAGTTATTATAAATTACCATCCCAACTTTTTCCTCAAGAATCCCAGCCAACTAATCTTGTGATTGCTTTAATATAATTTCAAGTCTTCAAATTATTATATTTATTGGCATTCCAGGTGTGGTCTGCACCCAATCATTGCTACAGATGTGGAAATGTTGCTTCTATTCTAACCTTTAATGAGAATATGGTATGCTACTACACTACTACGATTCCCGCTATTTCAGTCATTGTTGCTGTCTTATTTATACTCATGCACTTAACATTTAAAATGAACTTGTAAACCTTACAGTGCGCATGATTGAAATGGACTAATTAAAATATGATCATAAACTTATAAAGTTTACCCTCTTAATAATGACAGGAAAGAGAGGTCAAATTTTTTTCACCGAAACACAGGAAAAACAACCAAATGAGAGGACCAAGAACAGGAGTACCATAATTTTGTATGAAGTCAAGGAAGCTTCATCTTCTACTTTTGGTACTGCATGCAAGGATCCAATCTTTACATCATGCAGTAAACATGTAGATTCCTCTATATTGTTGTTAGACTGACAAAACTATCATCCTATCTGATGATTTATGAATGGGAATTAGAATTCTATTTTTTACCCTTCCTTTTTTTTCTTTGTTCTTGTTTAATCTTGATGTCTTGTTTAATCTGGATGTCTTGTTGATTTTAATATTTCCTGGTAAGAGATAAAAAAACCACCTTTAAAAAGCTATTGAAAAGGAAATAAAAAATTATTAACTATAGAGCCGGTTATAACCGCCTCTAATCTATTGGTGAGAGATAAAAAATTTTAGCTATAGAGGCGGTTATAACCACCTTTATAGCTATTGGAAAGGAAATAAGAAATTATTAACTATAGAAGCGGTTATAACCGCCTCTAAGCTATGGGTGAGGTATAAAAAATTATTAGCTATATAGGCGGTTATAA
>NC_052484.1:530521-592480 GCF_009730915.1 Dioscorea cayenensis subsp. rotundata
GAAGGAATTCTACACATATTTATTAGCCTTCAAATAAATTCAGGAAACCCATGATTTTTGGAGAACAACTAAACAAAAACTTAACATGAAGCTTCAACTTGCAGCTTCAAACTCTTCTAATAATCACATATCAGGCTAGAAAAATGCAAAATTCAATCAGTCAATCAATCTTAAGAGTTTGCGCAAGAAAAAAAAAAAAACCTCCTTTTACATCAAACAAATCTCAATCTAACAATTTCGATCTGCATCTCATGATATCACTCAGTAATTAAGATATATATATATATATATACAGTGGTCAACAACAGTTTTCATAGCAAAAAAACAGTTAAAAAAAGAATAAAAATCCAAGTTGGAAAAAAGAAAAAAAAGTGTTGGATCAAATCACAGCATGATAATCTCTAATTAAGGTTCTCAAAGAAAAACAAAAAGAATAGGAAAATCCAGCTTACTTGAGCACTCGATTGGAGATCCAAGATGGTGCGAGGAGGCAAGCGAAGGATTTTTATCAGGCTTCCTTCTCCGGCATGGCAAGAACGATGCAACAAAGCCGTAATAACGAGAAGGAAGATGCAGTAGCCCTGGTCCGGCGAGGCGATCGGGTTTGGAAATAAGAAGACACATAGATACATGATAAACCAATAATTAAAATGAATAAATTATCATTTATATTGAGGTAGAAGAAAAAAATACAAAAGCTGTGGTTTATTCACTTTTATCAAATAAAAAAAATTACAGCAAATGTACAAAACAAAAACAGGACATTAAACAAAACACGAAATTATTTCATCATCATATTCATCTTCTGTGATCCTCAATATGTGATCCTTTGTGGTCTGCAGTCGACCATGACCAAACAACATGAAGATCAAGTTCTTAAATGGGAAAAACTTTGGTTTAGTCCCCACATCGCCTAATTGAGGAAGTCACGTAGCATATATGTGGGAAGCAGTCCCACCCCTATCGAGCCGGTCTTTTTGGGGTTGTGAGTCCCCCACTGTGTGCTACAACTTGTGATAACTTCTTGCACAGAATATCGCACAAAAAAAGCAGTAGAAATGTCCCAAAGAGAAAGAGAAACAACCAGCAGTAATCTCTAGAGTTGAGAAGAATTTTGGACATAGAGATGAATGCCAAAATAGCTGATAAGTAACTGATTGCTTGAACTAACCTCTGAAACTTCAAAGGGAGAACCATGGCAGTGGATATCAATGAAGAACTGAAAAGAACAAGTGTAGACATGGTCATGACCTTTGTTGAATAAGAAGCTGATGAAGCTGATGAAGCTGATGACGATGATGATGAAGTAAAAACATAGAGCTAGGAGAGCAGCAGTGGACTGAACTGCAAAGGCAAAGAGGTTCTTATTCAAGGCTTGAAGTGATGATTTTTGGGAGGGTATGGTTTGAAAGAAATTGTAGGTGTTGTCTTGCTGCATGAAATTGAAATTTATTGGAGGTATTCGTTGGTGGTTGTTGCTGCCGGGGCGGCAGCGGTCATGCTGAGGGATGTGTATGGTGATATGGTGGGATGAATTGGAGGTGGTTTCATCATCTGAATATTGGGATTGGGAGTGCATTACAAATTAATATGGGATGGATCTTTGCAATTTCAATGGAACAGTCCTGAAACAAAACAAGGAAAAAAAAAATCAGTATAAGAATATGACTGTAATCAACTCATTCAAGCTGAAAATTAAATCCTGTTCTCATAATATCGAGTGAAAAAAAACTTGACGAACAACAATCAACCAATTCTTTCTTTTTTTTATGTTTCAGTTTTCTACTTTGTTCGTTTTGTTTGATTCCTCTCTTTTTTGTACTTTGTCTTCTCCTAATAAATATGTGGTTTATCCACCTGTTCAAAAAAAAAAACAATCAATCAATCAAGTTTTTCACAACTCTAAAGCAAGCAACAGCGATTAACAAAAAAAGAGAACTGTCTGCAACACTCACAGAGCAGCCTTTGTTATTAGCATGCATGCATCGGAAAATAAAACTCTGAGAAACAAAGAAACATACTCACAAATGGAACAAAGAACAAAAAAACTCAGGAAAACTAGAGACATACTCACGATTCGTCTCCCTTCACGGCTTCACCCCAGACAGGCCCCTTCCACTATATTGGTTTGCTTCCTTCTGACAAGCATTGTTTGTATATATAATCTTAGCAGGGTGGGGCCTCAAACTGTCATTTTTGAGGGCCCTACTAGGTTCTTCATTTGACTTGACCTGCAAATTGTGGGATTATTCAAGTCAAAACCCCCTTTTCCTTTCCCTCCCCTTCACTTAATTTACAGCTTGCTTGGGAGCTGGTTTTTAGAGGTTTTGTATGGTAAAATTATCTACTAAATTTTATTTGGATCTAAGGTTAAATGGAGGGTAGGGTATGAAAGGGTTAAATGGAAGGAATTAAGGGGCCGTTTGGTTCCCGGATTGGGAATGGAAAGGAATGAAGGAGTAATGAAAATGAGGAGGAGTGGAGAGGGATTGGGAATGAAGGATGTGTTTGGTTGGTGAAGGTATAAGAGAGTAGTTCATCGTGAATGTGGGAAAAGTAAAAGAAGAAAATATGGTAGAAACTGACCTTTTATAACCTCGATAGAAATAAATAACAATATATATAACATATTAAAGTATATTTGAATCAATTGTTATTTATAATTAAATTTATTTATTTATTTCTTTTATTATTTGAAACAATTGTTATTTTAAATATTTGTTAGTATTATGATTAAATTTTTATTAATTATTATTTAATTATGATTTGTATGTGATAACTATTTTTTAAAATATTAAATTTACTTTATTATTACAAATGGATATTTAATTTTAATAACTCATTAGATAAAATAAATATTATAAAATGATAAAATAACTTTTAACTTTTATACGCTTATGTAAATAAATATAATTATATATATAATAATTAATTTTTTAAGTGACATTAATAATTGAATGTTAAAAAATGAATGTAAAAAAAATTAAATTAAAAAAATGGTAAAATAGGATACATGGTTTCAATGCAAGGGCAAAAGTGTCATTTTATCTCCAAGGCATCATAAAGGAATGAAGAATCCTCTCAAATTTGAGGGGATTGTGATTACCAACATACATGATTTTACTCCCTTCCCCATGCCTCTCTCACTCCCATGCATGTACTAACCAAACAAAGGGTTTTCGACTCATTGATGGCTCATTCCCATTCCAAACACGCCAACCAAACACCCTACAGGGTTAGCAGGTTTTTGAATTTTTTAGACAAAAATACCCTCAATCTTTCCAAACAATTACAAAAATACACTTAATTTATTTTGGACAAAAATGCCCTCAACCTTTCCAAACAATTACAAAAATGCTTCCGAACCTTTTCCAAATAATTTTTGAAATCATATTTATTTTTTTAAAAGTATATTTATAATATTTGTTTTTGTTAGTAGTTTATAATAATATTTAACAATCTCATTACAACATACTTGAGGATATTTTTAAGTAATATAATTATAAAAACCTTACCATCTCTTACCTTCATTCCAAACAAATGTATAACTTAAAAACTCAACTTCCCTTATTTTACCCTACTCTACCCTCATTTATGAACCCCTCTTTCCCTCATTTGGATTGAGGGTTAGAATGTTATTAAGATGAGATAATATATAATAATGTTTGAGTATATTTCCCTCATTTTGAAACCATATGATACCAAGTGAGGCATCAGAGTCTCAGAACCTGATTATCCTGCCGTTGCCACTCAATTATTTAT
Source organism: Dioscorea cayenensis subsp. rotundata (assembly GCF_009730915.1). NCBI lineage: Eukaryota > Viridiplantae > Streptophyta > Magnoliopsida > Dioscoreales > Dioscoreaceae > Dioscorea > Dioscorea cayenensis. The sequence continues at coordinate 534,284 of NC_052484.1, forward strand.
TAATAAAGCAGTCCAAACAAACTTTTGATCTAATTTTTTTAGTATGATGAATGACAAAAAATTTCCTTCTCATATCAAATCAAAAAAATATATATAATAATAATAATAAATAAATAAATAAAACTAAGTGCAAATCTATCTATTTGGTCAATGATCCCTATTCAATTATATCTTTTTTGCTTGTCATTTCCATTGTATCTCAAGGTTACTAAGTCCAGTTCCGCACTCTTTCACGTTTATCAGCCTTGCATTCACGGAAGCTTCGCCGAAGCTTCGTATCTCTAATAAATTTAGTGATAGCATTGTTTTAGCATGTCTTTTAAAATCTTTCATTCTCAAAATCTGTAACCATTTTGACTTTGAACTTGTCGTTAGATGATGCCATCATCTGTTTATGAAAGAAAAGAAGAAATTAGGAAATTGTCATTACCTTCAATCGCATGATTTCAAGATTACTTACATGATGGGTTTTTAACTGCTATCTTTGGTCTCATGAATGTAAAAACATCACCACGCTGTTACGTAGTAATTTGAAAAATATCACTACGTTTGGCATCAAGACGTGCAGAATTTGAATCTGAAAAATCACATTACCAACTTATAAATATTATCAAGAAAGTTTGAGTAATTATATTACCATCAAATTTAGTGTCTATCTTGAATTACCTTGGTAATCTTGTAACTTTTTAATATTTTAACAAATTGATTACTATGACAACTAAACACTAAGAAATGACTATTCCTGAATAAGAGTTCCCAACCAAACACTAGTTATATATATCAAATTACATCAATATTCCCAACCATATAACATTCTCACTCATATTACTACTGGTAATCTTATTACGCGATAATATATCATTACCACGAACCAAAGCAAGACCTTAATAAAAATATGTTCCAAGTTTCTACTAATGATACTTTGAAATTTTTCTTATTATTTAATTATATTGCACCTAAAAACTAATAATTTATTACTATTATATTATTTATATATTTGACTTAGATTAAGACATAAATATGCTTTGTAGTTTGTTTATTTTATGTTATGCCCATAAGTGGGGGACCCACAACCCCAAAAGACCGGTCTAGTAGGGTAGGGTTGCCCCCCACTTATAAGCACACAATAACTCCATTTCATACACTACGCGACTAAAGGTGAATCATTACAATACCCCACCGATCAAGACATCGACGCCCCTCACTCGGGCCTCCCGTAATCTGGCACCTGGGACTGGGGCGGGACTGGGACCCACCAGGGTTTTCACCCGCTCCGCACTTAACCCGCCTCCTCGAACCCGCCTCAAACATGACGTGGACCCACACCCGGCCTCAACGAAAAGCACCATCAGTCATGCCCACGTGCGAGGACCCACAACCCCAAAAAGACCGGCCTATGGTGGGGTAGCCCCAACCCTATGGTCACGGACGGCTCAGTACGCCCACTCAACGACACTTCACTCGCACCCCGGCTGCTAAGCCCGGCCACTGGCGAACCCTTCGCTGGTCACCCCTCACCTAATCCACACACAACACACACGCTGGGATCCACAACTCCACAGCATCGCCCTTAATAGGTGTAGGTTCTCACTTATATAGACACGCGACTCCATTTCATACCGATGCGGACTAAAGGAATCATTACATTTTATTAGTTAAAAAAATACATATTCAAATAAAAGATAAGAGAAGATGGAAAAAGGTCAAAGTCCTACCTTGGATCATCGTGTAATAATCGATCATGAATGATAACTTCATAACTAAAAAATAAAAAATAATAAATAAATAAATAAATCACCGTGACCCTCGGATTCACGCAATTAAAGCTTGGAATTTATTTTTTCAACACTTTGCTTTAGGCCAATATAGTGATTTTTTGGTATTTAATTTTTTTAAATATGACGAAAATTAAATAATAAAAAAAACCTAATTCCAGATATTGATAAATTCCTAATTAATTAATTAATTAATTAATTCTCTCCATTGATGGTGAGATGTTGCATGTGGCCCTAGCAAGCTTTGATGGTGAGGTTTACAACTCGCTAAAAATGATATTTTATAAATTTTTTTAATTAAAATTTATAAAAAAATATTATATTACATTTTTAATTTCAACACACGGGGACATCAATATGGATATTTTTTTATAAATTGTCAACAAATATTTATTTATTTATTTATTTATGTTATGCTCGAGAGAGATGTTTATAATGGGTGGACCCCACTTATTTATATTTATATTTATTTTTTATTTAAAAAGGGATTGGACTCATTACTTTAAATATTTTTTTTAATTCATTTTTTTCAAATTTTATTTTTATTATCACAAATTAGTTGTTTTTTAAATTCAATGTTTTTATTTTTTTGTAAAAATTCAAATGTTAATCAAATTCAAATTTTTATTTTAAAATATTTTAAGTTATCTTTGATTTTTTTTAAAAAAAGTTTTTTAAATCAAATATTTTTTTACTAATTATTTAATACTCTAATTAAAAATTAATTTAACCTAAAATAAATTACTTAATTTAATAAATTATTTATTGAATGTATAATATGTAATATTTTTACTATCTCCCATAAAAAACAATTATTAGTATTCATATATTTTTATTATTTTAAATATTTATTTTGAATTTTAATTTTTTAAATATATTATATAATAATTTTATTAATAATATTTAAGACTTTATTAAATAAATATGTTTTAATAAAATATATAAATATAAATTTTTAATAAATTGGATGAAATGATTGTAGGTCCCATTTTATAGTATAAATATTATGAAAAATAGTTTAATAAGTAAGAGTTTAATGAATTGATAAGGTGCATCTGCATCAAACTCTATGATAGTCTAACGATTAAAAATGTCCTTAGTTTCACTTCCATCTACAATCTTAATATGGCTAATTAAAAATAATAATAATTTCTCTCAATTTTGTTAGAATTCCAAATCCTCAATTTGGAACAACATCCAATTTGGATGTAATTTCACATTCACTAAAATCCAATTAAATGATATTTTTAAAATTAAATTATCATTTCAAATCTAGCACGTTACTTTAAGGAATGTTGTAATTTCAATTACAAAGAGTTTTAAACCCCCACTATCTGAGTGAATTTATCATTTAATTATCCGCTAGAATAAATAAGGAATTAAATAGATTTGAACTAAATAAAGAACTTTATTAACAAAGAGAGACTTGTTCACAACACATGAAATTAAACCATGCAACAAACTACCTATAAGTGAAGCAAGGAAAACATTACCATTTATATATACTACTACTACCTCTTATTTTTATTTATTTATTATTATTATTATTATATATTGGTTGTCATTAACAAGTGTACAAAAGCTGATCAATCAGGACAACCAATCTGCATTTTCCTGCCTCCTTTTTCCTGGTAATTATCAAGATATGTGTCCTAATCAATCAGCACAAGATCTAAGAATCAAGAACGGGAACAATAATTTTCCACAAAAAGGAAAAAGCATTCTAGACGTGATTTATACTCCACCGTACTACTAAGCTTTCTAGTCATCAACATCTTGTCTATTTGGTGCCATCTGTCAGCACGCAATGTGGACACAGGCACAAAGATTAGTAAAATCAATTTCCACAAGAACATCAGACCAAACTATAACAAGAAAAAAAAATTTAAGAGTTGTTTATTCGCAAAGAATGAAATCGATAAAGGAGGCACCATGTTAGAAGAGCCGATTAAGAAGATCAAGTGGAGCGGAGTTCGTTTCTGCTAGGGATGTGGGGCACCATGTTTCTCCGGAGGATAGTTACTCACGGGAGATGGGTAGTTGTTGTTTTTCCTGGGCTTTGCCCCTTCTCGATCAGGGCTTTCTCAGCTTTTGCAGGGTCATTGTTGAGTTTTCTCACTTTTTGATGGGTATGATGTCTTTGTTGCTCTATCTTTGCTATTTTTAATGAATGCGTTTATCCACTTTTTCAAAAATAATCGAGAGAGAATAAAAAGAATCGATTAAGAATTGAAAAAAAAAAATTATAGTTAGTTGGGAAGTATGAGAGAGTTAATTTATTAAAAATGAGAAGAAAAAAAATTTGTGAAATAAAATTTTTTATACCTTTAATACAAATTAATAAGAAAAAAATATTAAATTAGATAATAATTATTTTTATAATAAATAATAAATACTTTTTAGTTATAAAATATTTTGACTATTTTTATTTTTATTTAACTATATATTTCACTTTAATTATTATTTATTATTAAAATTATCTAAACAAGACATCCAAACAAAGTATTGCACCCAAAAATCCCTAAGAACATTTACAGTGATTTGGGGAGCAAATGATGCAATCTCAAAAGTGATAAATGTAGGAAAGGAAAACTACAGATATTTTTATTTCTTAGACATTCAAACAAGCTCTTAGAGATCAAATTGTTACAGTACTCAGCAGAAACATAATGATCTGAACTACCGCATTAAGACCGGAAATAAATAAAAAGATGGCCTTGGGCGATTGGCAACTCTTTTATTACATCGCTCAACGATATGAAAGACCATGCAGTCAATGCATAATTCAGAAGCACAAAAATAAAAAACTAAGAAAAATTTCATATCGAATTTGTTTTCTTCATGCCTGTGTCAAAGACTTAGTTGAAGTCTGGCTTCTCTGGGTAAGTACAGCCTGACCTCTGAATTATAACATTTGCTGCATAACAACCAGCTCTCACACACTCCTCTATACTCTTCTCCTGCACCAACTGAGAGAGAAATCCCCCAACAAAAGCGTCTCCTGTATATATACAAAATACAGAGTGTATAATCAAGTTAAGAAATGGCAATAAAAGAATATATAATAACAAATTTGAATCACAGTAATGTATGAGAAGAAGGCACCTGCTCCATTGGTGTCCACCAGCTTCTCCTTTGGTAACAGAATCACTGGGAACAATTTCACCTAAAAATACCATAAAACTTGTCAGCATCATTGTGAATACATTTATCAAGGATAATATAAATAGTTGACCTTTCCATCCTCAGCAACAACAACTGGGTCACTGCCCTGAGTGATCACAGTAATCCTCTTGTGGGTTCCTGATGCCTTGGGTAATGCTGAGATCTTCACAGCGATCTCTTCGACATTCTCAGTCTAAACATCAAACGTTCCAGTCAGCATGGAGTATCAGACTAATTAAGCCTAGTAATATCAAAATATGAGGAGAATATTTTACCTCCCAACCACGGACTTTTGAGAAGGTCCTTGCTTCAGTTTCATTGCCAAAAATATAGTCCACATACCTAAGATTAGCAATTGACTGTCAGTATATCCACAATGTCTCAACAGCTGACTAGGTAATGACTCAAATGGCTGGCTAGAACATTATAAAGGATGGAATACTTACGGTAGAGCTTTCTCCTGAGCATCCCGGAAGAACTCACAGATAAATGGGGCAGAAAGGTTCATCGAAAAGACCTATGGAAGAAACAAGAGACCTTTGAGATAAAGTTCATGAAAAAAATTCTGGGAGTGATAATGAGAACCTATACCTTATTATGGGCAGCAGCATGTTCAGCTACGAGTTGAATAGACTCTGGAGACACCGTTAAGAAAAATCCAGCAATATAGATGTATTTTGCCTTTTCAACTGCCAAGAAGTTTTAAGAACAAAATCAGTTTGAGAACTTGGAAACAACATTTCACGGTACAAATCTTTTACAAGAGCAATCCCAGGAAGTGGTAATGCTAATTACAATTAAGGACTGTAATTGAAAAGCAATCAAGGTTTTGTGGTTTAAATGGCATGGAAGGAGCTTGCAATTCAGACCAAACAATTACCTAGACTGGGAACTAGTATTTGTCACAAACGAAATGTGGCAGACAAGAAAAAAAGCTATATCATCATGGCAAGATTTTCAATGAAGAAGCTTTCATGTAATTACCAAAGGCTACCATTCTGAGAAACAGCATCAAGGAGTAAAAACACCAAAGTAAAAACTACAGAAACATAAGACAGTGAACAACAGCCTGAAACAGAACAGCTTTTAAATATTACAATCAACAAACTTCAGTTAGACTATTTCCTGACATTGATAACAGAGACAGCTTGAATATTTGGTTAATATATAAACACGTATGGCGCAAATTCTAAGTTCACCAAAATTTATCTAGAACAACTGTCCAACCAACTTTTTTGCCACCACTGAAATAATTAATTAATTAAATTTATTAATTAGTCCAACCCATGACTGGAAAAAATGGTACCCAAGGCCCAGTTTTCTGGTCTCTTCAAATGCTCAGACTTGTAGCAATTGGCTGCTGATAAGTTGGCAATGAGGGACCTGTACATTAGTCAAAGCAAAGGCAGAATTAAAATAAATAATAAACAACGTGCAGAAACAACAAGACTAATATGCGTAGAATATAGAATTAAAACAAACTGACCTTTCACCACCAACAACACAGACAGCACATGTACCTGTTGGGGCTGTCTCATCTTCATAATATTGTACCTGTATAAAGGTCGCTCCTACACTTGTTAAGATGATACATATGCAGAGAGCAGGCAGGGAAAAAAATTTAATAATTGCAAACTTACATTAACACCTCCAGCTTTTGAGTTTTTCTTCATTTCCTCTCCAAATTTGTCCTTTCCAATAGAGCCCATATAACTTGTAGCACCGGGGATTTGAAGCATCCACTGGAAGAATACAGGAGACATAATATTCAATGCACATTTCTAAAGACCTTAGACATGGGAAAATGACAGAAGCACAATTAAAATAACGACCTAACCTGTGCTACCCTGATTGTATTTTGAGTTGCTCCTGCACAAGTGATGAAAATGTCATGAATCATTCTTGCAAGAAATCTTCATTGCAGAAATGCTTGAAAAACCATAAATTCTTACCTCCAGCAATGTAATCAACATTGTATTTTGTGGCTAGCTCCTCATACCTAAGATATGGACACAAAGATTTCAATCAGAAGTAAAGAGGCATCATGAAAGCATACGCAAGCATGAATTTGAGATGTTGTCAGGTCAATTGTCCTCATATGAATTTGAGCCAATATTAGAACACACACTCCAATGTCATGAATCATTCTTGCAAGATATCTTGTATCTATTCTCAGCAATTTGAAAAATTAAGAAAGATTTATGGTCCTTAGTTGCGTGCCAAACATCATATTCAAGTAAAATGTAATGCATCTGACATCGAGACAGTAAACTAGACATTACTTTTCAAAATAAACAAAATGAGATAAAGAACAAAAAAACCAACCATAAAATGAACCAAAATATGATTTTGTTTTCTGGTACTAGTGCCCTTTTCAAAGTAAGAATAAGTCATGTGAACATTAATCATCAACTAAGAAAAATTACCCTATACACACACACATGAATAATTTTTACTAAGTATGCATGTACAAACACATGAGAGAGGCAGAGAGCTTACATTGGCAAAATGCTTTTCCTCCGCAAGAATCGCATTGTTTAGCTTGATATCATACCTGAAGGGGAGGAAATTAATTTAATTAACTTTGATCACAACATAAAAGTTGTAATTGACTAATGTTTCCTCAAAAGAAAAAATAATAATAATAAATAATGGCCAGATTGTTTAGCTCTGAAACAGGAAAGCAATTCAGATAGTTGGGTTTTATAAAGACATGAAAAAAAAAAATTAGATCTATCTAAAATATGGCAATGATGCCAAACAACAAATTGACATGACTGTAGTAAATGTGATGATAATCGATAGATAAATCATACTCAAAAATAGAAGTCAGTAAAGCAAAACAAAATTCCATTAAAAGGCTTTAAGAAATTAATTGTCGGCAAACCTACAGTCCATTATCCGATTGATTAATGACCAGCAAGTTTCAAGAGATAATCCAGATTATTAAATGTAGTCAAAACTAAGCATTTAGATGCCATGTCCAACAGAGAATGTATTCTATACACACCAATACTCAAGAATTAGGAAATAAACACTGAGCATTTAGATCTACAACAGAACAAACATATATCAAAATTATCCAACTCCGAATACAACTAAAGAGAGAAAATGAAGTAAAAATAAATTAGCTAGATCTGGATACCATTCTACATTCCAAGAAAGAAACTTTCACCCATCAGATGGCTCTTCTCCTTATTTTACTCTAAAAACAACAAATAATACTCAAAAAGAAACAAGCTTTCTACAGTCGTTGTAAAAGACACGCATAAAAAACAAAAATTAAAAAATATTTTTAAAAAAAGGAAGAAACTTCCATCCATCTGTTGACTCTTCTAAACAAAATTAATCAAAAAACAGATCTACAAACAAGCTCAATAAGATTCAAACCACAACTGAAAACTCAAAAACCTAGATCTACAAACAAATACTCCTGATAAACCGCATTAATCAAAAGATCTCAAAAGTTCATAACATTGGATCCACGGACAAAAGAAAGGCTACAAACAGAGATCAAGCAAAGAGATCTCCAATCAATGAAATCAAGCAAAGATGAGAGCTATACCTATTGAGAAAATCCTCATCAACGACAGCAGAGATGTCCAGCAGGGGGTTCCCCATGCCGAGGAGGATGCGCTCGTACGCCATTTCGCTTCACCGATCGATGGATCGAGATCGAGAGAGCGAGCGAGAGAGAGAGGAAAAGAGAATGAGAGCGAGCGAGAGAAAACGGGAGAGATGGAGGGGTATTTAAGGAAAAAGTTTGAGGGAGTAGGGGTATTCTGGGAAGAGGAAGTCACTTTCTATAACCTACTTTGTTGTGGGGTTGGTGAGTGGAGATTATTTCATTTTTATAAAATTTTATTAAGTAAATAATTAATTATTATTTTTTAAAATAGTAATATTGATAAATAGTAAGATTTAATCTATGTATAAATATTCATTTTTTAAATAGTAATATTGATTTTAGCCCACTAAGATATTATTGGGTTAGATCTTTATTGTTATTGGATCTCAACCCAACAGATTAACATTTGGATTGGATTCACTAGCACTCAAAACTCCAAACAAAGTGAGTGTGGAGGTGTGATCACTAAGCAAGATATTTATTTATTTTTCATTGATCTATATTTATTTATTTATTTATCATTGAAAAAAAAGGGTGCCAAGGGCTTTGAACACTTAAAAAAACGTTTTTTTTTACTTATATAAAAACTCAAACTTTTTTTTTTTCAGTTTAAAGATAGCAATTTTGGTAAACGTGTCTAATCGTGTCGTGTCAAAATAGTAATGCCAAAATGACAAATACAGACAAGATATGATAATTGATTGTGTCTGACTTCCTAAACATATACACGACCCATGTATGAAGTGTGTAACCCGATACGACACACTTAAACCACTTAATCTATAATTGGGTCGTGTAACATGACACGACTCATTTAACACTCCTATAATTAGATCGTGTAACATGACACAACCCATTTAACCCGCTTTTACACAAAATCCATAAATTGACTATGTCAACAAACTTGAATTAAATCCAAAATATATTAGTTCAAAATCCAACAAACATATACTTAGATATTTAAGTCTAACATACATAACTACGTAAATATCTAAAATTCAATATATATATATATGGGTTATAATTACTTTTTTTACCTATATATTCGTGCTAATTGTGTATTACACTGGTTGACATGATTATGCCACGAAATCGTTTCACATATGTTTAATTGCCTTTCCTCTGCAAGAATTGCTAGGCTGTTATGAAAAACTGGAATGTGCATAAGCTTTGTGGGAGCAAGGACAGATCTACACACACAAAGAAGCTGGAACCACTCGTACACAATCACTACTCACACCCCCCATAATTATACCCTCAACTGTGATTTAAACTCTCACCACAAAAATTCTAATGGAACCCAAATACCAATGGAATGGACCACTTAGTAGTTAGTTACATAAAAACTCAAACTTGAAATAGTTTACCTAAATGACACTGCAAATTCTTCCACAATTCTAGTGGATATTCTTTTTAATGTTTTTATTGTTTTTACTGTATTAGATATGTTTTACTTGTTAATGAATGTGATTTATTCACAAAGTTTCCAAATTTTAATATTTTCTTTATAATTCAAAGGGAGATTTTCAAAAATAAATATTGTGGTTTTTCAATTTTGAAAAAAAAAAAGACAAAAATTTATTTTTTTCATTTTTAAACTATGTGATTTCTGCCCGTAAAAAAAAAAAGAAAAAACCATTAACAATCTTTTAACGGTGTTAATTCACAAAGGCAAAATAGTCAATTTATTTAAAAACCGTCTCATTTGACATAAAAAAAAATAATAATAATCTATGAATCTCTTGCAAAATTCTAATGAACAAAAAAACTTAAATTCTAAAAAACAAATAAAATCACGTTGAAAATCATGGTTTTTATGCGACGTGCATTTTTTTTTATAATAAATTGATTATTTTACCTCTGTGACTTAATACTGCTGTTAACGGCTTTTCCTTCTTTTGCTAATTAGAGAATCCACATTGTTTAAGAAACGAGAAAAACAGCTCACCGTCTCTTTCTCTTTTTTACAAAACTGGAAACACAAAGTTTATTTTTAAAAATTTCCCTAATTCCAAAAGATGAGCCAGAAGTCTTAATTATAGAATAGAATTAAAGAGAAAATTAAACCAGTGAGATATAAACATCATTTAACATGGAAAACAAGTTGAAATAGAAAGATAAACAGTATACAGATATAGAATATGCTTGCTAGATGAAGCACAAGTACCAGAAACATTACAATTTGAAAGAACAAAAGCAAATTAAGACTTGGCTGTAGAGAAGATCAAACAATGTCTAACAAATGGGAAGTGGTTCACCATTCCATTCCTTCAAGCATTCAAAGAGAGGATCACTGAGACCTTGCCATGGCTGATAGTAGTGAACACCTTATCGAATTCTTCACCTGGTGATCGAACTTTCTCTCCGGTTAGAAGACTAGTGACGAGCTCTTCCCTCACAAACCGATACAAAGGATAAGATCGACACTCCTTAATCCTGTTGTCAGTGGCACAGTTACCGTTCTCGAAAGCGGTCCTAGCTCCTTCTGTCTCCTTTGGCAACACGGCCTTTAGCTCATCCTCAAATACTGCGATCTTCTGAAAGATGGAAGAGTTTACATCTTTCTCTTTGTCGCCATTTTTTTGAGGCGTGTTCGACTAGAACTTGCCTTAGTTTTTTTGCATCAATGGATAAATATCATCTGCAAGGGTCATCGATGTAGGCAAATACGTATTCTCTGTCGACAACTTTTAATCAATTCTTTCTCGCAGAATCTCGAGGGATGAAGCTCGCCGTTGGCACCCATGGTCAATACTCTCTTGGCAACTTGGCTCACGGTGTTCTTCACGCTTTGTTTTCGAGGTTCTCCTCAAATGCCTCAAATCAATAGCTTGGCAAAAGAGCAACCAAGAAAGTGGAAGTCATGAGCTTCAAGATCTCAAGCGCCTCTGCAGGTCTTTCTTGCAAATCAAACCCAAAAGAATTAACATCTTGGTTGTCTTTGCTCCGCACTTTCAACATGATTAGTCACCTGGATTTGCGAGATATTGAAGCTCGAGAGCGATCTGAAGCCATCGCAATTTTTCGCACCTTTAAAGCCATAATCTAAGCTCGGATTTCTTCCACCAGAAAGGTTTGACGGCAAACCATTATTGTAGAAGTCATTGACAAGTTCAGTGATTTGCGCAAACATTAGTTTACCTATCGCAGAAATGGCCAAGCGAGTTGTTGGGAATTGGATTCCCCATCGAAGATCGAGAGAAAAAAATAAAGTAGAAAAACAATCACAAGAAAGACAAGATTTACGTGGTTCGGCAAGATTGCCCTACGTCCCACGACCGCACTATGGTTTTATTTCAATATCCGAAGCACTCATACATCTTACAAGGGACTGCCTATATATAGAAGAAATCGAGGTATATCCGGATTAGATCTTTGAGGCATATCCGGATTAGAACTACGAGGCATATCTGGAAGAGGGTAAATCATATCTGGATCCTAACTCTATCTGGATCCTAAACTTATCTAGATCCTAAACCTATCTGGATACAAATCCTATCTGGGCACAATTTACAAGATTATCAAACTATAATCCTAACCATATACAAATTACCCTTGTATCCTACTGCGGGCGTTCTCCCCGCACCTCCAACCTAAACCGATGCTCTCCCGCACCTCCTGGGGTATCACACAATCAGGCTCCACATACCAACAATCGAGCAATGTCCATGGAAACACCAATAGGTGTTCCTTGGAAGTTCCCACAGTGAAGAGCCTTTTTCCTTGAAACATCAACCAAGGGGTTGTCACTAACAGAGTTGCGATCTTGCTTTGGCTTTTGAAGAGGGTCATGCTCATTAATCTTCTTCGCCATTTTCATGTACGAACTTCCATTCAATATGTGTTCCATGATCGCAGCGGCTTCAATTTGTCCGGGGTGATGCTTTAGCTTGTGAGTAAGATGATCGATGATACTCCAGACTTTTCCAAGCATCACTCGTCAGAAATATCTCCTAGTTAAGATTTTATATTTCATATTTGAACTCGAACATTAATTGTATTACCTCACAAAACACTGTTGAAAGAACCTCAGCTAAGACAGCGAGGATGTTAGCATCAAAGAGCACAATTGAAGCTAAACCAGAGCCAAGCTGCGAGTGCCATTGACAAAGAGCTAGACCTTCCTTTGGGTTCAAGTCGAAAAAGCCACCAGTAATACCTGCCAACTTGAATGCCTCATCAGCATCAACAATCTTCCCTTCCTGGGTGATGGCCTTGCAGTTGGGACGTCCGATAAGGACACCGGCAATGTAGGACAAAGGTATAATATCACCGGAAGCAGTGATGGTGCCCCGGAGAGGGAGGCATGGAGTGATATTGTTGTTAAGAAGGCTAGTCATAGCTTCTAAGATCTCAAAACGAACTCCCGAGTACCCTTGCATGAGAGAGTTAATCCTAACTAACATTGCTGCCCTTGTTACCGAACATGGCAATGTGTTGCTGGATTCCTTCCCGCCGGCGAAGATTTCCAGCATTTAGAAACCTGCATAAGTTGAAAAAAAAAATATTCATATGACAGATTCTTCTTTCAAAAGTTACAAGTGCGCCATCACACGAGGTGTTAAGAAGCAAACAAGTACAGTGATTTATTAATTACAGTGACTTAACGACCCTTAGAGATTTATTAATTTGGTCCGATGCTACATAAAACGATTAGAGTCTTACTATGTATATGCCTAGAAGAAGAAATCTTAAAAATAAAATCGAGTTATTAAAACCCCCATGCTTTACCATGCAACCCTAAAAAGAAAAAAAACGACATTCTCATAAGGGACCCGTGAATAATGAATGAATATTACTACTATAGTATTTTTTATATAGTACACTATGGGGTCTACCAATTTAACTCTGGATCTCTCCATTCATTATTTTTATAACGTTTTACTACACACATCCCTGGTTATTTTATGACAAAATTATTTGAAATGAGATTATTTTTATTTTTTAAGGCAATAATAATAATTAATAAAAATGAATACCTAATAAGCTCATTTTGAAGTGCACCACCTTGCTTGGTTCTCTGCGAGAATTAGCACCAAAATCAGTAGTAATACCATAAGTATCAGTGCCTTTATTGATGCTCTCCATCACCCAATTTGTAATGATTGCAAATAAACTAACCCCTTTAGTCCCACATCGGCTATGAGATGGACCCATTGCAGTGCATATAAGTGGGGTGGGTGGGTGGGGGGCAACCTTCCCTACTAGGCCGGTCTTTTGGGGTCCGCTCTCCCCTCCACTTGTGTGCATTACATTTGGTGCTTTCGTTGAGAGTTGATGTGGGGCACGACTCGTCAGGTTTGGTCGGGTGCGCTGGCCACAGAGGGTTCTAACCAGGCTGGCTGGTTGCGCACCGGGGTCTGAGTGAAGTGTCGTTGAGTGAAGCGTACCTGACCCGTCCATGACCATAGGGTTGGGGCTACCCCACCCTACAGGTCGGTCTTTTGGGGTCCGCTCTCTCCTCCACTTGTGTGCATTACACAATCACTATTGGCCTTCACCCTACCCTTTGCCACCTCAGCTAGCTCCACCCTCACCGGAGCCTCCACCTCCACCTCCGTCACCGCCACCGCTGCCACCTGAGATATCATTAGAGAAACTCCTTGAAGCTCCACTAATGGCTTCCTAAACTCCTCCACCATCTTCTTCACTTCATCAAGGTGACTTCCTTTCAGTCCCTCCCTTGCCACCTTCCACTTCAATGGATCCTTCATGCATAACTCCTCATCCATGCTCATTTTTTCACCATTTATTTCCATAATAACAACAAAGTTCTAGAGAAGAAGAAGAAGAAGAAGTAGTTTTGTTTATGTTTTATTGTTGATATTGTTGTGTTTTATAGGTGGTGGAGGGGTTGATAGTAGATTATAGGGGAGTTGGGTGGGTCTGAGGGAGAGGAGTTTGTTAAGAGATGATATAAGCCGTTGGATCTCGGATCAAAGGTTAAGATTTGAAGGGAGAGAGAATGACAGGATGGTTGGTGGGAAAAATTCGAAAATGTAGGGCCGTAACATGTTACATGACTGTGAGTAGAGGTTGAAACCCTGGCCCGGCCCGCTAAGAGCCTTGCGGTTCATTGACTCATAAAGCAGGTTCATTAACCCGTTAATGCACGATCTGGTTAAAGGTCGTGCACGGGATATCAATGGGACGGGGATTCATAAGGGAATATATTTCCCGGCCTCGACCCTAACTTAGCAAATTCATCCCGACCCCACCCCCGAATCTGAGTTCAAGAAAAAAGAATTTCTCTATCCTTGATTTTTTTCATCCATTAAATACATCAAATATATTATCTTTTGATAATATATATTTTATTTAATATAAATATTTCTATCATTATATATATATATAATATTAAAATTATATATTTGGGGATGAGAGAAGGGATTCCCAGCCTCCGACAATATGGATTTACATCCCTGCTTCATCCCCGAACCCATTCCTCATATTTTAGCCCTGGCCCAACCCAAGACCTTTCGGGGCAGAAAATCAAGTTCCCCGTTAGGTTTGGGCCAAATTGACACCTCTAGATCGTGATGATTTCAAACCATGGAATTGTTGGTTCAACCAACAAGATTGAATCAAGAAATAACCCATCGATTCAATTGATGTGTGGAATTGAACCTTTACCCCCAAAATTTAATTGGTGGATATTTATTTATTTATTTGTTTGTTTGTTTTTATTTTATATTTTTTTGGTAATAAAAGAACTGCTAGGTGATATTTTGGATGAAATTATTGATGAAACATAATATTTTGGATAATTTTATGAAACTAATATTTTTATCAATATTTTATGGTTGGTTTATGCATATAATTGTTATATGCATACAGTAGAAGTATCAAGGACTAAATAATATTATTTCGGTATGTTTATAACCGAATTCTTTATTGATAATGTTATTAAGTTTCTTTTACTGATGATTCATCAACCAGTTTATTGAGAAATTTTGATAAAAAATTGATGTAAAACGAAGAAGGAAGTGATAGGTGGCCTGCTAAAGTTAAATGAGACTCTGCCATCTCAACTTTTTTTTTAATAATTATATATATATATATATATATATATATATGGGCCGTATGGCGAAACAGTAGAGAAGAAATTAGGGAGAGACAAACACATAATAATGTGGAGAGAGAAAACAACATGGTTATGTACAGTGTCCAAACCATTGTACGGAGTCATTGGATGAGATGTGAGAATGTTGGTGTTTTTATATTTTATAAAAATCACTGTTTATAATAAAATGTTCACCCACTTTATTATTCTAATGTGCACCCATGTGACAGCCATTTGATAAAGAATGAATGATGAACTGCGAATTTTCGTAGATAATAAATTTATAAATATTTCTAAATTACCAATCCTCTCTCTATATATATACATATATTTAGAATGAAATTTTTTATTATAAAATAGATAAATCACTGTTTAAAAAAGATAAAATAAATAATAAAAATAAAAAAATAAAAAAATAAAGTATACATAACAAATTTATGTAGTTAATATAAGCAGTTGCAAATTATCATTGGAGGGAGAGAGAGAATTTCAAAATAGATAAATTATTAGTTACTAAACTGACAATTGACAAACATATATAAAACATAGAAAAAAGAACTAAAAGACCATAGAATAATTACAATAAATAAAAAAAAAACCACAAAATAAAAGAAAGCTAAATCACTTACTCACCATCTCAATTTTCACTACTCACCACACACAGAAAAAGTAATTCTTTGAACTCTTATAAAAAAATTACATTAAAAACATATAACTCTTTCCTTTATCAAGGCGTATAACTCATTCTCCTAACATTGGTTGAGGTGAGTAGCATGTTCACTTTATTAAAAAAAATAATGGTATTAATACACTTTACTCTTGAATGGATCTGATTTATTTATTTTCAAAATTTTCTAAAATTTGATGTTTACTTGATCATGAGTCCAAAAAGAGGAGCAGCAACAAGGCCTAGTAGAGAGTTATTAAACCAAAGAGCTATCATAGCTCTAAATATCATTTAGCATGGAAAACAAGTAGAGAAAGAAAAGTAAACAATATACAGATATAGATGCTTGCTAGATGAAGCACAAGAACCAGAAACATTACAATTTGAAAGAACAAAAGCAAATTAAGACTTGGCCGTAGAGAAGATCAAACAATGTCTAACAAATGGGAAGTGGTTCACCATTCCATTCCTTCAAGCATTCAAAGAGAGGATCAATGACCTTGCCATGGCTGATAGCAGTGAACACCTTATCAAATTCTTCACCTGGTGATCGAACTTTCTCTCCGGTTAGAAGACTTGTGCCGAGCTCTTCCCTCACAAACCGATACAAAGGATAAGATCGACACTCCTTAATCCTGTTGTCAATGGCACAGTTACCGTTCTCGAAAGCGGTCCTAGTTCCTTCTGTCTCCTTTGGCAACACGGCCTTTAGCTCATCCTCAAATACGGCAATCTTCTGAAAGATGGAAGAGTTTACATCTTTCTCTTTGTCGCCATTTTTGAGGGCGTGTTCGACTAGAACTTGCCTTAGTTTTTGCATCAATGGATAAATATCGCTGCAAGGGTCATCGATGTAGGCGAATACGTATTCTCTGTCGACAACTTTAATCAATTCTTTCTCGCAGAATCTCGAGGGATGAAGCTCGCCGTTGGCACCCATGGTCAATACTCTCTTGGCAACTTGGCTCACAGTGTTCTTCACAGTTTGTTTCAGGTTCTCCTCCAAATGCCTCAAATCAATAGCTTGGCAAAGAGCAACCAAGAAAGTGGAAGTCATGAGCTTCAAGATCTCAACTGCCTCCGCAGTCTTTCTTGCAGAAATCAAACCCAAAGAATTAACATCTTGGTTGTGTTGCTCCGCACTTTCAACATGATTAGTCACTGGATTTGCGAGATACTGAAGCTCAGAGCAGTACGAAGCCATCGCAATTTCTGCACCTTTGAAGCCGTAATCTAAGCTTGGATTTCTTCCTCCGGAAAGGTTTGATGGCAAACCATTATTGTAGAAATCATTGACAAGTTCGGAAATTTGCGCGAACATTAGTTTACCAATCGCGGCAATGGCCAAGCGAGCATTGTCCATGGAAACACCAATGGGTGTTCCTTGGAAGTTCCCTCCATGAAGAGCCTTGTTCCTCGCGACATCAATCAAGGGGTTGTCATTAACAGAGTTGATCTCCCTCTCAATGGACTTGGTTGCCATACGAATGACTTCGATTTGGGGACCGAGCCATTGAGGAGAAGTTCGCAATGCATATCGATCTTGCTTCGGCTTTTGAAGAGGGTCTTGTTCATGAATCTTCTTCGCCATCTTCATGTATGAACTTCCATCAAGGATGTGTTCCATAATAGCGGCAGCTTCAATTTGTCCGGGGTGATGCTTTAGCTTGTGAGTAAGATGATCAGTATATTCCGGCTTTCCTTGCATTACCTGTCACATGTTATTTAGATTCGATTCTATATAAAAACTTAAGCTAATAAGATGAAAAATTCATATTACTTTAATATATCTCCTTGATAAATGCTAGTCTATTTTAGCTACTTATGTTATAAACAAATCCTGCAAATGAAGTTTAAATACCATGCTACCGTATATATTATGTAAATCCAATCCAATCTAACAATTTGAACTAATAGAATGGAAAATTTATATATTTTCTAAATTAATCGATATGAGACTATTAGTTAGTCTAACAGTATAGAATAACAAATTTAAAATTTTTTATGTTACCTCACAAAACACGGCAGAAAGAACCTCAGCTAAGATAGCGAGGATGTTCGCATCAAAGAGGACAATGGAAGCTAAACCAGAGCCAACTGCAGTGCCATTGACAAGAGCTAGACCTTCCCTTTTGGTTGCAAATCGAAGAAGCCTCCATTAATGCCGGCCAACTTGAATGCCTCTTCGGCATTTTACAATCTTGCCTTCCGGAGTGGTGACCTTCGAGTTGGGACGTCCGGTGAGGACACCGGCAATGTAGGACAACGGTACAAGATCACCGGAAGCAGTGATTGTGCCGCGGAGGGGAAGGCATGGTGTCATATTGTTGTTAAGAAGGCTAGTTATAGCTTCTAAAATCTCAAAACGAATTCCAGAGTATCCTTGCAAGAGTGTGTTAATCCTAACTAACATTGCTGCCCTTGTTGCCGAAGATGGCAATGTGTTGCCAGATTCCTTCCCGCCACCGAAGATTCCAGCATTTAGGAATCTACATACATTGAGAAAAATATATTTAAAAATTTTTTATACGAGACATGTTATAAATTTTATTAAAAATATAGTTTCATATCTCTACTTGTGGTTTATTCTTATTTTTTTATTTTTTTTTAAAAAAAATAGTTTTGAGTTTCAATTTTTTTTTGAAATGGTGAATAAACCACTTTAATTAAAACAGAAAACAGGTAACAACCAACCCCTACAGTCCACAAGGGGAAAGAATTCAATTTTTTTTTTTCAAATTTGTGATTAATTAATATCAAAGAAGAGGGTAATTAATAATTTTTTTGGAAAGTAAAATTGAATTTTGGATCTAAGATATATAAATTAATTAATTATTTATTTGACCGAGTATGTAAGTAAATATTTAATAATTTTATATTTAATCAATATGTATTATATTCAATTTCTATCTACTAACTTTAAAAATTCTAATTTAGTAACCTATCAGCTTTAAATATTTTGTCCACTTTATTAAATAATTATAAATTTGTTAAGAATTAAAGATACATATAAATAAGCATGTCCACTTTATAAATTAATATATAATTAAACATATGAAATGAAATCTTGATTGTCAATTTTGTTAGGGATCAATCTTCTAATTAAGAAAACATTAATTAATACATGTAGTTGGTGTATATGTTTCAACTTTCAACAAGAACCACATGAATAATCCCTTTTTTATTTTATTTTATTATTATTTTCAGAAAAAAATTAAGGTAGATATTTATGGGTGGAAGCAAACTCTCATGACCCATATTATTATGAAACTCACATGCATCATCTTAACATGTGCCTTTCTTATTTATTTATTTACTTTCCTTTCCCTACCCTGAAAGCTAGCTTCGTTCCATTTATAGTAAATATAAGAAAACTTAATCTAAAATTTTATTAAAAAATAATTACATTTATTTTAATAAAAAAAACTTGCAATGAGTTGATTATTAATTAATCAAGTCTTCTACCAAACCCATACATATTATAAACAAATAAATAAATATTTAAATAAAATCATAAACTCTATATATATGACAAATAGCCGATTATGCACGTCTGATAATATCTCAATACACATATGTCATTATTTTGTGTGGGTTTTGAGGTTTAATTTTGAGTTCTCCTAAAAAATAATGAATATCTTACGTAAGAGACCTGATGTTTATAATTAAACTAATAAACTCGTTGATCTTTAATCATAAACATATAATAAATAAAATAAAAATAATAAATTATAATAAAAGAATAATAATTATAGAAAAAATAATAAATAAAAAAAAACAATTAATATTATATACCTAATAAGCTCCTTTTGAAGAGCACCACCTTGCTTGGTTCTCCTATGAGAAGTAGCACCAAAACCAGTAGTTACACCATAACTATCAGTGCCTTTATTCATACTATCCATCACCCAATCACTACTAGCCTTCACCCTACCCCTTGCCAACTCAGCAAGCTCCACCCTCACCGGAGCCTCCACCGCCGCCGTGGCCACCGCCGCCACTTGAGATATTTTTAGTGAAGCACCTTGAAGCTCCACCAATGGCTTCCTAAAGTCCTCTACCATCTTCTTCACTTCATCAAGGTGGCTTCCTTTTAATCCCTCCCCTGCCACCTTCCACTTCAATGGATCTTTCATGCATAACTCCTCATTCATCCTCATTTTCTCTCCATTCATTTCCATGATAACAATAAAGTTTTAGAAAATAAGAAGAAGAAGAAGAGAAATTAAGGAAGTTTTGTTTATGGTGTGTTGTTGTTGAGTTTTAAAGGAGGAGGGGGGGTTTAAATAGAGGGAAGGGGAGTTGGGTGGGTGAGAGAAGAGGGTTTGTTGAGAGATGATATGAAACGTTGGATCTTGGATCAAGGGTGGAGATTTTGGAGAGAGAGGAAGTGATGGGGGTTGTTGGTGGGAAAATGTGGGTAACATGCATGTGTGAGCATGCCATCACCATAAATTTAGTTGGTGGACTTTTATTTATTTATTTTATTTATTCGTTAATTTATTTATTATATAGTTTTAGAATTGTGTTAGATTTTTTTTTAGTAGGCAGAAGTATTGCTAAGTGAAACATCTCCGAAGAAGTTGTTGACGAAATATATTTGTTCGATTCTTATTAATTGTCACATTTGATAAAGGGAGAAATCGGACGCTTCTAAAAGTTTAAAAAAATAAATATTATATTAGATCAATTTTTATCTTTTTGTTAGAGTTACTTACTCCTATTAATATACATATATTCTAAACTAGAAGAAAGGAGAAATTATATATATATAATTGGTGTTTTTAGAATTTTTAAAAATGACAAATAATTTTAAATAAAAAATTTTACTTAAAGTGACTTATAATTGGATTGGAGGGAGTAATATATAATTTAAATAATTTCATAAAAATTTCAATTAATTAATTTTTTGTTGCCTTTTTAAACTTTATGATATTTTTTGTCGATGGAAGTAATATACTAGGTGAAATATTACTTGATGAAGTATAATATATGGTTTGGGTAATTTTATGAAGCTTGCGTTATTGATAATTTGTGATTCGGTTTATGTCATTTTTCTATGCATATGGTGGAATTATTAAAAGCTAAATAATTTTATTTTGATATATACTTGTGACCGATTTTTGGGGAAAAACTTTATTAGGATAATAATGGATGAATGGTCCATTACGAAGTTTTGATAAAGATTGATGCTAAACTAGGAAGAAATTGTTAGGTGGCCTACGAGTAGCATACTAAAGTTAAATGAGACTTTGCCTTCTTGACTTATTCGTTTCTCCCAACTTGATTTATATATATATATATTGATTTATTTATTTAAAAAATGGATAAAATCACATTCATTTAAAGGTCCAAACAACTTTTCCAATCTGTCAAAAACATCTTTGATTTTTTTTAAATCTTTGAAAGTCCCTCATTTTTTTCATAATTACTTTTAAGTCCAATAGTTAGATAACTTCGGTTTTACTATTTTTACATCACGCTCAATTTTTAGTTTCGCTCTTTAGTTTTGATACTTCGGATTTATTATTCTTTAATCGTCTTCATTTTTTAATTTTGCTCTTTAGTTTTTTATGTATCCATTTACTATTTAGCGAATCTATTTAAATTTGTGTGTTATCGAACAAAATTCGAACTTCCAAAGTGACAGGAAGGATGAAATGGAACTGATTATAAAAAGGAGGGACTGCATAGGATAATATTTTGTCAGAAGGACTACAAAGGATAAACAAAAATTCCAGGAACTAATAAGTAATTTCCCCATAACTATATTATTATGATTTTTTTTTTTTAATTTTTGGAGAGGGTACTATGAGATATAGCTATTTTTGCGCAAACATATTAGTTATGGAATACGAATGACATAAGAAAATTTTTGAAAAATCATTACCAAAATAATTAGATTAATGTATACTTTTAGTTGTTATGGTTGCATTTTAAATGTTCTATTTATTATTTTTATTATTTATTATTCATTATTTAAGTTAATTATAACTCTTTTTTATCCCAAAGGGTTTGCTCAATATTAATTATTCGAAATTTCAAAGAAGTTCGGTAGAAAATTATATGTTCAATAACAAAAATTTCAAAGACGTATTGTATAAAATTATGTTCTCAATAACAATAAGATATTTTATATATATAATTTTGGTGAAGCCATCATAGTTGACTAAATTAAATAGTGTCAAATTTAATTTTGTATATAATTAAAATAAATTTTATGATTGAATTGAAGAAGAATTAAGAGGTTGGTGTATCACATTTCCACCATATCTTCTCATTCTTTGACTCTAACAAAGACTTAATGAACTCACATAGAAATACACAGGCAAAATCCTCACCTTAGCTAAGAAAAGATAAACAGTCATATCAAGACACAAAAAGGTGGCAAAAAGGAAGACCATGATTCATGAATAAAGACCTAAGTCCATTATATATATAAATATACGTGTCCCCATTTCTCTCAATGTTCATACTTATCCATTAGTTTTTAAATAAATATTTATTCATAACTTATATATATATGTCTAAAGAATAAAGAGTAAAGAGAATGAAGAGTAATATGTTTTTTTTTAAAATAAAATTTTTAGTTGATTTATGGTCAAAGAATATAAATAAATATGATCTTTATTTGATTTTTTTTTTAATTTTTATCTTTTAATAAAATTTAAGGTATGGACGTGGTCAAAGATTCAATTTTGGCATTCAATGGTCTTTGTTTGAGTCAAAGTCTCACCAAAGCACAACATGCAAAACAACAATGCAATGGGAATCCATTATTTAGTTCTCTGTTGACTCATAGTGTGGATTTAAAATGAACACCAAATCACACCATCTATGCACATAAACGTGTGAAGCATGCATGGATTAGTGATGGGCATTAAGTTGTTAGATCTAAATTATAATTTATAGCTTAATTTAGTCTGTTCTTTTTTACATCTTAAATGAATAAATGAAATTGGAAAATAATGTATGAAGTCAAGCTAATGATTCAAAGCAATATTATGAGATGAAATTGGGTGAAATTCATACTTATAATTTGCTTGGTTTTCAAAACTCGAAACAAATTCTATGGTTTTGCATCTATTTACCACTATTAATATAACTATGTATATAGTTTTTTTAATGGATTTAGAGTTTAGGTTTAAATTGTTTATAGTTTTGTAGTTATGTGCCCAGTACATGAAATTAAGTATTTTTTTTTTTGTTTTAAAACCAAAAAAGATAACTTCGTGAAATTGGAACCACAAATGTATCTATCAATATGTAATCTGTGAAGTACACAAAATGATTTTCAAGACAAACTTGAACCACACGGACTTCACATTTGATTGCGTGAACTAATATAAAACTACAATATATATATATATATATTAGATTAATTAATTAGTTGAAATAAATGAAGCAATATATTTGATTGGAAATTCATAATTCAATCTAGCAAGAAAAAAATAAAAGAAGATATTAGTTCAATAATAAGCTAAAGATAACTATAATTAGAAAAGGGAACAAATTATGCATCGTAATACAATGTCACATTAATTACTATATATATATAATTTTCATATTTTCTTAATTTTGGATTAATTAATTAGTTAAAATGAGATGTAGCAATATAATTAGGGAAATAAATAATACATAGTTCAATAATAAGCTAAAAGATAAATATAATTAGAAAAAGAACAATTATACATCGTATTAACTTACTACAATCTCACATTAATAACATTACATAACTTTCAGTTTATTGATACAAAAAAATAAAAAATAAAAAAACTCACATATAAAAATATATATGTGTGTATGTATATATAAATATATATATATAACAGGAGTTCCTCTTCAAAATATATTACAGTGATGATCATCATATCACATGAAGGTTGCTTTGAGATTCATAATTTACTATATAATAATTTACATAAAAGATGAACTATTTTGCAGTTCACTAATCTTAAAGCAACCTCAAATATGATATGTTGGTCCACCTAATATTTTATAATAAATAGTTTCCTGACTATTGAAAAAAAAAAATACAACTCCCCATAAGAAAAACAAGGAATATATATATATATATATAACAAAAAACAATATAAAAAACATAACATTACTTCCCTATACAACAAGAAGAGACTATAATTCACAAAGCCCTTGGATCCCAATTGGCATGATTAAGGAGAAGCATAACCCTAGAAAGTAATTAATTAATTAGTTAATTAATTAATTGGTATCAATTAATGTAACATAATAAACTATATGCATTAATAATACATTAAAAAAAGAGAGCTTACCTGTTGTAGATCTGGTAAACAAATCTTGAGCCATTGTAGAAGATTAACCCAAGCAACACCAACATCAATATATCTACTTAAGTTTAGGAAGTAAGCATATTTAAAATTTTTAATAAATAAAATTTAAAGGAATAAAAACTTTATAAAAGTCATATTCTTTGTTTATTTAACCATGGAAATACTTTGTATTTTTTATATTGTTATTCCAAAATGTTATAATTGTATGCACACTAAAAAAAAAACATATTATTTGTATAACTTTTCCAATAAATTAAACATATTAAGAATACCAAACAACGAGGTGATGTATCTTGAAACTGCAATCAATATTTTTTCAAAGATTATTCTAGAATAGTTTTAAAATAGAATGAACCGAGAAATCATATCTCAAAAAAAAAAAAATCATATATTTTGATAACTTCTGAAATTATAATAATTAATCTCCTACGAACTTTTGTGCTTTAATAAAAGACAATCAACAACTACTTATTCTCAAGAAACAATCATTGAAAAATCATATATAACTTCAATATGTATTACAAATATCATATTTTGTAGTACTAGTAATGAGATGGTTCAAGAGGAACAAAACATTCTACATCTTTATATACAAATCAACAAGAAGACAAAAGGACAATATTATCTAAACTAGTCCTTTACCCTTAAATAATTAAACTTAAAAACAAGGAGAAAAAACCAAGAAACATACATAATAGATGAAAGAAAAATAAATAAATAAATAAATAAATAAATAAATAAATAAAAGGATACTAAAAAGGTAACGTTCCCACCAATCAAGCACATAGAGCCCCAAAGTCACGTTGTAAAGAAACATCTTTCTGCTCAAATAGTTCATCTTCTTCACAAGAACTTATTAGCCAATAAACTCTATATCCATATACATATACATGCACATATATATATATATGAACTTACTTCATGTTTAATTAATTAATTTTTAATGCCACATGTTAATCTACTATTGGTGGGTAAACTATATTTGAGTCGATATTTCAGAGCCGATGAAATATTTGGGTGCATTACTTTTTCAAATATATCAAGAATACGCATCTATTCAATGACTTAAAAACATTAAGTTTATGACTTTATGGTTCAATCCTTTTCTCTCTAGCTTAAGAACATGCATGCCAACAATGCAATGAGATCCACAATTTATTTTCTTATTAATTATTTGATTCCTAGTTGATGAACATGCATTAATTAATTGAAGTTTAAAGTCAATTACTGAAGACAAAAATGCATATAGTCATAAATAATTGGCCCTAAAAGTCAAATAAAAGCTGTCATATATGTGTGTATATATATGTTATTGTTAAGATGTTATTTGATTGCATTTTATATTTAACTACACCATGTTTATATTATTTTGATAATAATTAATTTGAATGTTGTGCTATTATCCAAGTGCAATTCTCAATGGAGGATTTGATCAATTGCCTTGACTTCTTGTGCACTTCCTCTGAGAAAGACCCTAGTGGTGTCAAATGGGTCGGCACGCGGCCATGGTTTTGTGTGCTAGGCTGAGCACGGCCCTACGAATGGAGGAGGTCGGCCCAACACGAGACATGGCCCACTTTTAGCTTGGGCTCGTGCCCGAGCCGGCCCATTAATATTTTTTAATATAGAAAATTAAAATAAAAACATATGACAGATAACTAGATAAGATACTTAGATACATATCTAAAAAATCGGATAAGAAAAACCCACATATTCAATTCTTTTCGCAGAATTGGATATCCTGTTGTTCGATTTTCATAGTCATATCACATGAAAATAAATAAACATGAGAATTTTTCTGCAAATTTGTTTTGAAATATCTTAGAACAAGCTTGAATCTCTGGATATAAATTAATTTCTTTTTTTCCTTAGAATAATAGCTCAATATCTTCATGCATGTGCAAATTTACAGCACCCCATATGGACATGACACATTAACACCTGAAAAATCCATCTCATTGAACTCCTTAATAAAATGACAAACCAACCAGGTTGAATCCTATAACTAAACACAAAGGTCAAAGAGAGCATATAGATAAGGCAAAAAACCAAAAAACCTCAAACTCAGGTTGGTTCAGCAATGCCAAGGGTGCCCACTCTGTCAATTGCATCCAAAGCTTTCATCTTATCTATGTCAAAATTTATGACAGGCACCATGGATGATCGCCTTGATACTAAATCCTTTTTCATATCCACTAGACAACTGGTTGGAGAATGGCTGCTACTCTTACATAATTTCTGGTGCTTGCTTAACCTTGATTTCATGGTGTCGAATTCTTGGCTTTTGCTTATTCCTGGCGTCAGATTTCCTGAGTGTAACATCCTGTAGAAATCTAAAGGATCAATAACTCAAGATCAAAACCCCAATCTAAAGAATCATCAATCTTTTCTCCAATAGAAACTCCATTAAACCTCAAAAATCAATTAATCAATCCACGAGAAAAGATCAAAAAGGAAAGAGAAAGAGGAAAATCATTCTAGTATCCTACAAAAGATCAAATAGAAAAATAAATACAATTTTAAAAGAAAAATAAAAACCCACATATTCAATCGAAAACAAGAATCATCGCAACCCCAAACAGGTCAAACCAATCAAACAAAAATAGAACCCCCAAAACAATGAAAAATCACATCAAATGGGATCAAAACAAAGCGAGATATAACAAAAACAAACTCGAGACTCACTAGCGATGAACGGAATCAGGACATCAATGAAATCATCCAAAAAGCATGACCTTTGGATGACTCACGCAAAGGGCAATCAAGATGGGGGGATCAAGAGGCATCAAGAGCGAGAATGGAGAGTAGATAGAGGAAAAGGAATGAGGCTATGCACCTCGAGCGCCATCGCCGTCTGGTGAAGAAGCCCCTTGCCTGCGCACCTTTCGATGATCTCGGGTCGCGGATCCGGGCGATGACCGACGTCCGATGCCATTGGCGGAAGTCTGAAGATGATGGGTAGAGCCATAGAGGTCAGGCCCCGATGGAAGATGCGGCACCGATAACAACCCCCAACGAGACTCAACCTAACCCTAATGAGAATGCATTCAAATATTCAATACAAGTAAATAGATATTTTATATTTAAATAAAAGTAATAAATTACAAAAATAACAATTAATACTATTTGAATTTTGAAGTAAACCAAAATACTTATCTTTTTTATTTTTAATTTGAACATTTGAAATAATAAAAAAGATTAGTCTTGGACTCTTGGCATCTTGCAAGCTTGAGGCTCATCAATCTATTCCTTCTACATCAGTATATATGCTTTCTCCACCATCATCAGGGGTGAATTGTTCTATTTTCCCATGCAATCTATCTTCAGCATCTAGCCAATCCTTCAAACATATGCACATTTGCACTATTTGATTATTCATTCGCTTTCCTCCCTATCATCCAATACTCCTTTTTCCCCGCACTCAAAAACAGAGACTACGATGCTACTCATGAGACGTCGGTGGAGTTAACAGATCACGAGCCATGGCGGCAAGTCATGAGGGATAACTATGCGCCTGTTGTTTTCCACCATGCCAAAAATATCAAAACTATCCATTTCTTCCGATGTAAGGAAATTATTAATATTATTATTTAAATAATGATTTATTTCATGTAAGTAGAAAAGTACTAGTATTAGAAGAAGAAGAAGCACTACGTGGAAATAATTATATTTACAACATAAGTAGCGGATCTATTTTTGGTGCTGACTGAGGAACTTTCACTAGATTGAGGCATATTGAAAAGTCCTTCTATCACCATATTTTTCTATAATATTCATTATAGATATCATAAAATAAAAGAACGATAATTTTTCTTTCAAAAATAGAATGATCAAGGCCCATATTATTATCATAAGAATCAATTATGCAAAAAGCCATCAATTTTTAAAAGCGAGGGTCAACAAAACATAGCTAAAATAGAAGTGGTTCAATTTTTCCAAAATATTTTTTAAATTTTCCCTCCATGGGAGCAATAATAGGACCAAAATTAGGGTCTTCTCTATATTTTGCAAAAATCTCACTAATAAAAAATATTTGGTTGACAATAATAGATGAAGTGGAATAATAAACACCGGACAAAATATTAGTTGAAGCATAAAAAATTTCCAAAAATTCCTTAATTAAATGGCTAACTTCCCAATCATAATTAGTGACATGATCATCGGGAAATCTCTCATTAACAAACATAGAAATAATATCTCTATCATTATAAGCACACTCCAACATTTCATAAGTTGAATTCCACCTATGCTCAACATCAATAATATATCTTTTACATTTTCTCCCCCTTTCCGAACAATAAGCTTGAAAATCATGTCTTCGGGTTGAACCATTTCGAACATATAAAATAGAATTTCGAACTTTTTTAATATGGGGCTCAATTATTTTTAAACCATCTTTAACACATAAATTCAAAACATGACAAGCACAACGCATGAAAAAGCCCTGAAAATAAAGGCATTAAATTCATTTTTTAAAAGATCGACCGCATTGTTATTTCGTGAAGCATTATCCAAAGTAATTGAAAATATAGAACTCCGAAATATTATACTCATTAATAGCCCCGAGTTATATAACTTGCATAACACTTTATGCGTATAACGGTGTTCTAATTCAAAAACTTAAAATACGCTTTTGCAAAAACCAATTATTATCAATATAGTGACCCAGTAACACAAAAGATAATTCGTTTGAAATCGAGAAGACCAAATATCCGAGTAAGAGAAATTTTAAAAGAACAAGAAGATAATTCAGAAATTAATTTTTGTTTATAATCATCATAAATAATAAGACAATATTTTCTCATAGTATTTCTTGAAACCGATTTAAAAATTTGGATTAAAAACCTCGAATAAGCATTTTTATAAAAGCGGGATTTTCGCAAAAATAAAAAGGTTGCTCATTTTTGAGCAATAAATTTCATGAACTTCGTTTTCTTGCATTTTCATTATTAAAAATAAAAATTTCCCATACTCAAATCGAGTAAAACTAATTTGTGTTTGTGTGGGATTGTGTGAACTTCCAGGGCATGCTTGTCGAGCATGTCTTTTTAAATGCCCCGGCCCCCAAGTTTGCATAGAAAAAAATCTTTTTACATTTTTTACAAACCACTCGAGTGCCTTTTGTTCGGGAAAATCAACAATGTCATAAAATTGCCAAACCCCGGAAGTTCGCTTTCTAGAGCTTCGAGGGTTGTTACTTGATGGGCCAATATTTGGTGTCTCAATAACAACATCATCATCCTCCGGAGAATTTAACGGGGTATTTTCATAAAAACCAAACGGAGAATTATCGGAGGGAAAGTTGGGAGAAGAACCGGCCATTATGAAAATTAAAAATTAAGAACAACGGATTACCTCAATTGCTTTAACAAATAATTTACAAAGTTGATTTTTGGTGTCAATTTCTTTTGAGTGCAATTGAGATACTTGATGATGAACTTGAAACTTGGATTTGCAAACTTGAAGCTTGGGAGTTGCACTTAGAAGCCAAGGAGAGAATTAGATTGAGAGATGAGAGAGTTTGGTGTGGAAATTTTAGTTTGAATTTAGGGGTATTTATAAATTTTTTTTAAATTTTTTTAAATATTTTTATTCCAAAAATGCCCTCATAAACTAGCCGTTTATAGTTGTTGTAAAGGGCAAAATTGTCATTTACACCAAAAAGACTAAAATACCCATAAAACTAGCCGTTAGATAGTTGTTGGGATGGGTAAAAATGTCTTTCTATCAAAGCAAAAAGAAAAAAATAAATTCAAAGTGTTAATACTCACAAAATAAAAAAATAAAAAAAAATTGAAAAGTGGACCGTTGAGGGCCGGCCCGCGTGCCTGGGCTGGCACGGACCAGCTGCCAGCCCGAGCTGGGCCGCGTGCCGGGCCGGCCCACGGGCCACGGAACCTTGGCCCGGCCCAGCCCGGACATAATACTGTAGCATCTGGGCCCAAATCTTGCCGGGCCCGGGCCGGCACGGCCCGTTTGACACCTCTAGAAAGACCTCTTTCTTGTACACTTCCTCTGGTGTTGAGAAGATATTTTGTGAAATTGCCGACTCCTATGATTTTATCATTGTTTGTGATCTTGCTTCATTTCTGTGGTTAAGATGGTTTATCATTGTTTGTTATCTCGCTTCATTTCCATTGTTAGGATTGTGATCGTATCCCAGTTTTTGTGGTGTTCTTGCATAATTCTTGTATTTTTATGTGCTTGCACGTTTTTTTTTTAATTTAATAAAATTTTACTTTATTTATTGTTAATAAAATTGTGATTTATCTACTGTCATCAAAGCGGGAAAAAATTACAGTTCATCAATTAACATACTTACTTTTTTGTATTTAGATATTTGGTGTTTTTTTATTTTTTATTTTTTAATTGTTAATAGCAGAAATAAATGGAGTGACATGTTTAATTTTATCGAAGAAAATACGGTAATTCCTTATTTCTAATTTCCAATTCAATCTAATAACACAATGCAAAAAATTAATATCGAATTAAATATGTTTTTTATTCATCATTTGTCGATAAATTCATGATCACATTGAATCACAATTTCAACACAATGTAGGTTGCACGTTAGATAGAAACCGAGATCAAATTAACTGCAGAAAATGTGCCGAAAGACTGAATTACAAATCAGAATGAGATTAATTTCAAGCACTTTCGACAGAAAAGTTCAGCTTATAAAGATTTCTCAAGCGAATAACTAAACCGATACCTTTATCGAAATGTATCACTAGAAATCATAACACAACGAATTTCCTCAAAGTTTTCATCCATTCTGAATTTCATCTACATCACATTCTTTAACATAGTTTTTGTTTTCTCTTCATCCGTTTTGAATATGTCTGATTGTGTCATGCATTGAATACATCTAATTGTATCATGCATAAACCGATGAAATTTAATGTCAGAAAGATTTACATGATTCGGAAATTCGCATAAATAACAAGAGATGAAATCAAGCAAATGTCTACTCTTCTCAACATTACTGAAGAAATTCACACATTCAAAGGTTTTTTTTACTGTACATTAATTCTGTAAAGTTAAACAAGCATAACCGATATGACCTCATCGACAGCCATCTTTACTATCGCTAATGCTTGATCGTTTAATAGATTAGGTTGGTACAAATCCGGCAGTGCTGAACTTTTTGCCAACCATGAACTCTGCAGAAAAATTGCTGAAAAGGAATTGGAGAAACATAAAAAATTAAATCACAGTTGCTGCAATTGAGCAGAAGCAGAAGGCTAAAGAGCAATTCATTTCATTGTCATCAATCTAACAGAATAAAAACTATGCATAATCTGAGCTTAAAATAACACATAGAAAAACAAAATTAATAAAGTCTAGACTGAGAGTAAAATTCACACAGTACTTAAATCCCAAATGCTGCAATTGAGCAAGACCAGAACATTACTGAGAGATCGATACATTCTTATCAATCCAACACAATACAATGCCAATCCTATCATCATAAATAGTACACAGAAAAACAAAATTGACAATGACTTTAATGCCTCAATTGAGGCAGAAGCAGAATTCTAAAGAGAAATTCATCCTTATCAATCTAACACAATAAACTATATATGAATCTGAGCTAAGATTTACATTAAATAATTTTTAATCATTCACTTTGAAGTTAAACTTCAATGCAATAAAATCTAAATGAAAAACAATAAACCAATGCATCTGATCTTAAATAATAAACAGAAAAACAAAATTGATACTTAAACAACACCACAATTGAGCAGAAGCAGAGCACTGAAGAGAAAACCATCCTTAACAATCTACAACAATATACTATGAACCTGAGCTTTAAAAAAAATATATATATAAACAACAGAAAAATATCAACTCTTTGTGAAGATATATAAACACAAACCTGTTGTAGATCTGAGTAACAAATCTGCAGCCATTGTAGCAGATAAACCAAAGCAAAACCAATATCAATATATCTACAAGATTTAAGGAATCTAAAAAGATAATTTTACTATTACTATGATTATTCACTTCAATGGGAAAAAAAGAAAATGTCCCAAAAATCCAATCTTTCCACTGGAACCCAGTTCATCAACATCAGAACAACTCAAATCACCAAAATTTCATCTTTAAAAGTGAAAGAAAAGAACAACAAGAAAAGGAAAACAGCCAAAGGGGATGTGAAGGAAAAGGATACTGAAAAGATAGCGCTCCCACCAATCCAGCATGTAAAGCCCCATGGTGACATTGTAGAGATAGATCTTCTTGCTCAAAGGATTCATCTTTCTCCTCCTTTCAAGGATTAAACCAGAAAAAGACTCAAACTTTGGGGATCTCCGAAGGATCTGAAGAGGTGAGAGGCCGGACGAAGGGTCAACAATGGTGATGATCAGAGAACATCAGAGATAAGAGGAACCAACGAAATCCAAACCCAAAGGTCCTTTATGACACGTGTCAGTATATTATTAGTTAAGATCATGCCACGTTGGTGAGTCATATTAATGGGTTCGGTTTTTAAGTGGGAAAAATATACCGGTCACTCTCTCAAGTCCCATATCAAACAACTTATTCATTTTAGACCCTGTTTGGACGCAGTAAATTTTTCTCGTAGGAATTTTTATTTCATAGTGATTCGAAACGACTCTTCTGGAATTAACTACAGAAAAAAATTCCTACTGAATCAAGATGTTTGATGCGTGAATTTTCCATATGAATTTTTAATTTTGAAAATGAAACTAGCCGTTAGAGTTTTGATAAAAAAAACTAGCCGTTAACAATTTTTCTCTATTTAAAGCCAACAATCTTGCTATTTGTATACTTATCTCTCCCTAGCTTAAATTTTTACCTCTCAAAGTTTTTTGTTTCAATATGGATCTAGATCAATGGAGAAAGATTAATGAAGATGATGACGAATTCATGTTTCACCATTTTCACCTAGTTTATTTCCTACAAGTTCAA
The DNA here is from genome assembly GCF_009730915.1 of Dioscorea cayenensis subsp. rotundata. NCBI lineage: Eukaryota > Viridiplantae > Streptophyta > Magnoliopsida > Dioscoreales > Dioscoreaceae > Dioscorea > Dioscorea cayenensis. The sequence continues at coordinate 567,825 of NC_052484.1, forward strand.
ACAACTAGGCCTTGTCATACATCAATATTAACGAGTGATGCATATGTTCAAGAAATTCTTCGAGGTCATGAGACACGTTGTAGCTTGAATTTCAGTATGGAGCCTCAGTATATTTCAATCATTTCGGTAATTGTTTACAGAAAGATCTCTTCTTTGAAGCTCAAAAAGGGTTACTAATCGAGGAACAACTAGCAATGTTTATGTACATCTCTGCGCATAACGCTAGTAATCGTGACGTGCAAAGAACGTTTTTCAACATTCAATGAAACGGTTAGCCGTTATTTTAAAAAGTAGCTGATTATTACTACTCTTGCATACTACATATATAAATTGCCACCAACAACTATCATCGCCAGGTTATCCATAATAGTAGACATTTTTTTTCTTCCATATTTCAAGGTTAGAAATCTTTATATTGTATTTTTATTTATTATTTACGTTTTTTTTTTATATATTCTCTTAACAATATTATGGGTTTTTATTTTAAGATTAGGTATATGCTCATTGATGGAGCACATATGTTCCAATCATCATTTCTTTTGGACTTGCAAGATCTTTACTGTAAATAGAAAACAAACATTATCCCAAAAATGTCGTGGTCATGCGATTTTAACCTACGTTTTGTATATGTTCGATTTGGTTGGGAAGGTTACGCTCCGATCTTTGCAAAGTACTTTGATGATTCAATCGACTAGGCTGTCCATGCCCCAATAAATATTACCTAGTGGATCGCGGGATATGCAAATACTCCAAAGTTTATTGCTCCATATCGGGTGTGCGTTATCACTTACAAGAGCAAGGGACGGGCGGGGATGTGAGACCAAGTAATTACAAAGAACTATTTAATTTGCGACACGCTCGTTTGAGAAATCATGTTGAGCGTATTATTGGTGTCTTGAAAATCGGGGTCTCCTAGCTTAAAGTTGCAACCTTTCATCGATAGATTCCCCAAAGCTGATATAGTAGTTGCCGCATGTGTCTTGCATAATTTCATACGTATACACAATAGCGCGGATGAAATCGAAGAAATAAATCGATGAATGGAGTTGATGAAGTTACAGTCCCAAATGGAGATGATACATATCGAAAATGATGTCGACGTCTTGAACTCGATCGTGTACGAGGTGCTCATAAAAAGAGATGAAATAGTAATGCAAATATGGAATGATTACTGTAACTATCGTAGATATATAATTTAATTGATGTGTAAGTTTAACAATGTTGCCTTGTTTTCTTATTGAAATGTTGCCCTGTGTTAAGATTATCAATGCTATGTAAGAATATCAATGGGGCTAAAATTAAAACATTTGGTGCAAGTTTTGTAGACTAGTGTCATTATGGAGTCTTTTCTTCTCAAATTTGACCTTATTCAATTTGGTTTTTTCTTTATTTTATTGCTATTTTTTATTTCTTTTATTTGATATAATTGATATTATGTAATTGTACTCAATAATTTTATTGTTTTATTTTTATTAAAAATTCTAATATAGGGTGTATAATTTTTATGTGCGGTTGTAGTTATAGGAAACGATCACAATCTAGGTGGATATATGTATTTTTCATATTAGTTTATAAATAAATTTTGTTGGGTGTAGTCTAATACAGTGGTCCCGTTTATCGAACAATTAATATTCCACGTGAATGAAATGAGTTATATCTCATGATTATTAATATATTGGAATTAATAATACAATTTTAATGAATTAAATTTATAATGTTTTAATTATGTTCTATTTTTGGACAATAGTTAATCTAATTATGTCACTTAAACAATAAAATAAAATAAAATAAAAACAAAAATTTGTTGAATGAAGGTATGCCAGTCCCTAGATGTAACTCTATATCTACCCAAATAAACACGCATTTAGATATTGACTATGTTTGTTTGTAATTTAAAAAGATATTTTATTATATACATTAGGACACTTTTTAGGTTCCATTAAGTTGATGCCTTCTTGGAATTTTAATTAAATATTTAATTAATCATCTACTTCGTCATTAAAGTCTTTGATATAATGATTAATTATGCATGTCAAGACTAGCTTTATTATTTGGACAAATTATTGCCACATTTTAAAAGTGATATGTTTCTTTTCTTTTCTTTTCTACACTTTAGTTTGTTTTTGATCATCCAATGCCAAATGTCCATGTTTGATGTAATGAATTTGACATTTTATGTACCTATTTTTAAATATTATTTTTATTATTTATAGTTGATCAGATTATTTTTTTTTAAAAAAATTACGTAAAATCATCTTTATTAAATGAATGAGTAAAGAATAAAACCAGATTCACTAAATATGGAACTGAGATATACAAAAATTACAATAAAATAAACCCTCCTAAAATATAAGAGATTGTTAGAAGAGCGCTCTCAAAATGTTGATCAAATTATAATTAATAAATTCATTTAATGTTGATAGCTAACAAAAGAAGTATATATAGATTTTCATCCATTGAAAGATATATGGTTCAAAGCAAGACTTGCCAAGTTGGCAATAAGATTCAAACTCAATTTAATTCTCCCTTTGTTATTGTTTAATAAAGTTAAAATAGAAGTCCTCTCATAATTTCTACTGATAAACTCTAGAATGCCCCTCTTATTGCTTCCACATTTATGTATTTGATAAATATATATATATATATAAACTAGAATATATATATATATATAAACTAGAATAAAAACTTGAAAGATTTGTGAGGAGATGATTCTTTTCAAAGATTTATCGATGAATATTAGAAAATAATGCTACATCCTTTTCATATTAGAAAATAACTTACTATATGTGATTATTAATCTGCATAATTAAGTAAACAAAATACATGTTAATAAGAATAAATTTCTAAAGAATAATATCTTTGCAAAATTGGATGCAAAATCCGTAAGTGATGGAGGTAAATTAATTAATTAAAAAAAAAGTATCGTGATACCCTAGTAACAATTAATGCAGGATATCCAAAATAAGACTATGAAGTGATAAAATTTTGGAATCTAATTTGATCTAGCAGTGTTTAAATACAAATTAACAAGATAAAAAAAAATAATAATTTGTGACATCCTAAAAAAAAAAAATTCGAGGCAGAGATCACTTGTTTAAAGTGACACACCAGAGTGATAAGATTTTGGGATATGAGATGAAGTTGGTAAAACTATTTTTTTTAATTTATTAAACTTTTATTATAATTTCTTGTAATATTGTTTGAATTTATTATAATTTTATTATAATTTCTTGTAATATTTCTTAATTAGGTAAGGGGGTTTAAATGTTTGTAATTTAATAAAACTTAAGGGGCAAAATGGGAAATAAAACAGTATGAGGTCGAAATACGAAACCGTTGTTAATACACCGAGGCATTGTTTTGGCGGTTCTCTTCTCGTGAAAGAGTTTTCCACTTTGTCTCAATCCTCTCTCTCTCTCTCTCAATCTCTCTCTCTCTCTCTCTCTCGCTTCGATCCTCGTTGATATCTAAGCGCCGGCTTTCTTCTTCCTATCTTCTTCTTCTTCTCGTGATTCGATGCGTTGTTGTGGTTTTGGAGCTCATGGGGTTGTTGGGAACTCTATTGGGGATCATTGGATTCACCATCGGCGTCCCTCTCGGCCTCTTGCTGGGTTTCTTCATCTTCATCTACTCCAAGCCTTCCAAAGAATCTAAGGTACTGTTTCATCTCATCTCTCTGTTTTGATTCTTGGGTTTTAATCATTGAAGTGAGGAAATATGTAGTTTTGTTGTGTTTCTTGTTTTGTTAGTGAATTCAGATGTTATTTGATTTGAAATTAGTTTTATTTTGGGTTTTGATTGATTGGAAGTGATAAAGTTGTTACCTTTATTAATAATCTTCTTTGTTGCTGTACTTTTAGTCCTGGTTTTAGGTCGGGGGTTTTTTATTGGAGTTGCTTATTTAAAGTATGCACTAATCTATGTGCCATTTTTGAGGAGATTTCTCTTTTTTGATAAGCATTTTATTTTTGTTTATATGACACTGTGTGCTATTATTGTTCATGACTGTATTGTGCAGAGATGCTATCTTTTCTACTTCTTGGAAGGTTGTTGAATTTAGAGGGTATTTGATTGGAGATGAACTTAATTTTTTGCTTGTTGTTTGATAGGAAGTGATAAAGTTGCCGGCTTTATTCATCTTCGTTGTTTTTGTACTTTCGTTTCTGATTTTAGGTCTCGAGATGTGAAGATTTAATTGGAGATTCTTATTTACAGTCTGTGATGATCTTTATGCCATTTGGAGGGATATTTCTCTTTTGTAATGAGCATTCTGTTTTTGTTCTTATGGCATTCCTTTTCATTTTAATGAGCATTTTGTTTTTGCCAGAGGAGAAGTAGCTGTTTTAGATGCATTTTATTTTTTTTCATGCTTCTATTTTGGTTTAGTCACTGTATTTCCTAAAAATATTACTTCGCTTTTTGGTTTTTGGTTTTTGTTTAGAGTTGAAGAGATTACGCTTCTTATGAATCTCATGCGTTTGTTCTGTTGAATTTGATTCTTAAATTCTTTGTCAGAAGCACATGGTCTTGTTTTCAGGTTGCTTGCTAGCTCAGTTAGATCCAATGCGTTGTTTGTATTGAATTGCACACTTTCTCACGCTTGTTGATTTTGTTTAATGTCTGTATTTTTTAAAGATGTGCTTTATGCTGGTTATGGATCTCATTGTGCTTCTTTTGTTGAATTTGATTCACAAATGTTTTGATGACAGGAGCCAAGTATTAGACCAATTCATGAGTTTGATTCAAAGGAGCTGCATGCTCTACTTCCTGATATCCCATTCTGGATCAAGAATCCTGATTATGATAGGGTGAGTTGTTTCCCATTACTGTTATTCTTTCAAATTTATACTGGCCTGCCATTTTTTTTAATTTTGTACCGTACAACATGATCTTATTGTAAATGGAAACTTCAATTGAATTTGATATTCTCTATAATTTTATTTTCTCATAAGATCATGGTGCCCATTATCTTAATCTCATGAAATATATAGATTAATGCTATGAATCTTGGGCCAGTTTTAGGTTGTTTTGTATGAAGATTATGGTGTCGATCTTATCTGATTAGAGCTTTATTCCATTCTTATGGTTCTCATTAAAAAGTTGAATTATATTTTATTTGTTGAACTCACTGCTGTCAATTCTTTTCATTTGAGTACCAAAACTGTAATTGATTTTTACTCTGTGGCATTTGTGATTCTGAGCTTCTTCTTTCGTTTGTGTTTGTGTTTGTTTTCAGGTTGATTGGATGAATAAATTTGTTTCTGATATGTGGCCTTACCTGGATAAGGTCCTTCAAATCCCAAACATTCCATTTTCTCGAGTTTTTTCAAGAATCTTGTTTTTTTTTTACTGAATTTGATTGGAATCACATAGGCAATCTGTAACACAATCAGGAACACAACAAAGCCAATATTTGATCAATACATTGGGAAGTTCTGTATAGAATCTATTGAATTTGAGCACTTGACTCTTGGGACTCTTCCACCGATCTTTCATGGTGCGCGCTCGATTTATTCAGTGATTGATTGATTTATAAAAATATAAAACCTGATCACTTGTTTCTTTCGTGTTACCAGGTGTAAAAGTTTATGAAACTCAAGAGAGAGAACTTGTTATGGAGCCTGCAATCCGATGGGCGGGTAACCCAAATATTATCATATCTCTAAAGTTGCTATCCCTGAAACTTTCAATTCAGGTATTATATATTCCATACATTACTCAATATATTCATATTTTGTTTTAACAATTCCCTGCTCTTCAGCTTGTAGATTTTCAGATGTTTCTATTGCCCCGAGTTACTCTAAAACCGCTCGTGCCAAGTTTTCCATGCTTTGCAAATTTGAAAGTGTCGTTAACGGAGAAGGTTGGAATTTTATCATTGAAAGATCTTTTCAAGTTTGTTCATCCACATTATCCTGATCGGTTTGGTGATATCGCTGCAGCCGCATGTTGACTTCGGGCTTATATTTTTTGGAGCAGATATCATGGCTATTCCTGGTTTGTATCGCTTTGTTCAGGTTAGATGAAGTGTAGCTAAGAATTTTAATTGGCAAAACAAGCACAAGTATTTTATCAGCTAGAACACAGTTAATGGTAAATTTTATACATTGATTTCTACACGAATGGTCTTTGGTGACCAACAAACATGAACTTATGAAATGTAGAAAATGTCGAGCTTATTGATTCTTCTGTTCTCAAATTGTTGTTAGTTTATTGAGGTCTTTTTATTAATGATCTTTCCATCACATTACAGGAAACAATCAAAGAACAAGTAGCAAACCTGTACCATTGGCCCAATACTCTCGAAATACCCATCTTAGATAGTTCCAGGTAATCTTTCTGTTTGTATATTGGCTTCTCATTGTTTGTAACATTTTGAAAAGTAGCCTCTGAATCATCTGTATCTCTTGATGCAGAGCAACAAAGAAGCCAGTTGGTATATTACATGTGAAGATTGTTCGGGCATCTAATCTACGTAAGATGGATATCCTCGGTAAATCAGACCCTTATGTTAAGCTCAGCTTGACTGGAGAAAGACTACCTACAAAGAAAACTTCGATTAAGATGAGCAATTTGAATCCTGAATGGAATGAAAGCTTCAGACTTATTGTGAAAGATCCTGAAACTCAAGTTCTTGAGCTTCATGTTTTTGATTGGGAAAAGGTCTGAGTAGTTATTTTCTTTCAACTTACTTAAAAAACAAGGATGGTTTGTTTCATCGATGCTCTGCTGATTTAATGAAACAACAGGTCAAGGCACATGATAAGTTGGGAATGCAAACTGTGCCACTTAGTTTGCTTACTCCTTACGAGACAAAGGAATTAACTCTTGATCTTTTGAAGAACATGAATCCAAATGATCCTCATAATAAAAGAAACCGAGGAAAGATTGTGTTGGAGCTGACATTCAATCCTTTCAAAGAAGAACATGACAGGTTCAGTGGATTTACCGTCGAAGGGAAGAACAGCATCATTCGAAGGTCATCCACTAATTTATCATCAAATGGTGGAGTTTTATCAGTCACCATTGAAAATGCAGAAGATGTTGAAGGGAAGCATCACAGCAATCCTTATGCATTGCTTCTTTTCAGAGGAGAATATAAGAAAACAAAGGTATGGTTCATATACTAAAACAACAGATACAAAAATATTTTTAACTACATTGATTTCATCGGCATTGTGCATATTTTTATTTCAAGGTTATTAAGAAAAGCCGAGACCCGAGATGGAATGAGGCATTCCAGTTTATGCTAGAAGAGGAGCCAATTGATGAGAAAATTCACATTGAAGTTATGAGCAAAAGAAAAGGATTTAATTTCTATCCAAAGGTTTTATATCGAGAACCGAATCTTTTCCGGCTTGAATACTGAATCAAATATTGTCATTTTTTTAACTCTTTCTTGTTGTGTATACTGCAGGAATCACTGGGACATGTAGAAATTAATCTCACTGATGTTGTGAACAATGGTCGAATAAACGAACGATACCATTTAATAAACTCGAGGAATGGAGTGATACATGTAGAAATCAGATGGAGCACTGTTTGACAGAAGCAGTAAAAACATTGATGTAAATTGATTTTGTTGACAGTTATATTTTTACATAATTCAAATCATCAAACAAAGAGTTCAGACAAAAACTATGGCTCTTCAAGGTCCAATTTGTGGCCTAATCAGGCAGGTAGGATTTCCTTCTTTCGGAAAGGAGTCTTGTCCTGCTTGCCGGCTCTTAGAAACTGCTTCACCCACAAAGTTGTTACAGGCAAGGATACTCTTTTTTGGAAAGATGGTTGGCTTGAGGGCTGTGCTCCAATGAATTTGTGGCCGGAGAAGTTCAGGGCCAGCCATTATCCTAACGGTACGGTTCATGAGCTTCTCCATCTGTTAAACGAGCACCCTTTTACTGATTATGAATTGATCAGCCAGATTCGCGTGAGATTGCGGACTGCTGATAGTAGGTTAGTGGATAAAAAACGGTGGAGATGTAACGGGAACGGGTTGTTCTCGGTGAAGTCTTTCTATAATTTCTTAATCGACGGGGGGCTCCGTTGCCTGATGCCACGGTTCTTTTGGCGTGGGGATTGTCCTAAAAAAATCAACTTTTTCAACTGGCTTGTGTGGAAAAACCAAATTCTGACTTTGGATAATCTGGCGAGAAGGAGGTGTAACAGGTTTCCTACTGAACCTGACACCTGTGTCTTATGCCATGCTGGTACTGAGTCGATTGACCACTTGTTCATCCACTGTCCTTTTGCAAATCATGCATGGGATTACTTTGCTACTATTCTGCGGCTACCCAGTTTACCGTATTTAATTGAGGATCTTTGGGGTCGGTGGTGGATGTGTTTGCATTATGATAGAAGGCCTTTCAGAGACTTAGTAGCGAAAGCTTTAATTTGGAATATCTGGCTTACTAGGAATGATTGTATTTTTAATGGCAGTGTTTTGCCTGCTCACTATCTCATTGTGAAAATTGATCGTGTTCTTGTATCTTGGTGCTCTTCTTTTGCAGAGGGTGCTAGAGCGAAGATGGAGGATGACATCAGCACTGTTAAAAGAAGTCTGGAGTTTCTTGGACCGCGTGCTTAGGATATTGGTGAGACTCGGACCTTTGAGGAGGCGCACATTCCAGACTCTGGCTAGTTACTGAGTGTTAGTGTTCTAGTGGGCTTCTGCCCGTTTTGTTGTTCTTCTTTTGTTGTACTGTTCTACATCTAGTGGTTGATATCTTTTGTATATTCTTTTGCTTTAATATGAAGTGGTTTATCCACATTTATTAAAAAAAAAAATTCAGACAAAAAGTTTTAGACATATCTTTTATGTGTTTTGTTTACAAAGCAATGAAAGTTGTTAGAATTGTATGCAGAGACATGAAAGCATGTGAATGATGCCCTCTTTTAATGAGAACCTCAATAATGCTCATTATAAAGACTTCTTTTAAAAGATTAAAGCATCTCTTTTTTTTTTTTAAAACGAAAAGTTATGTTCTTTTTATCTTAGAGCACATATGCTTAGCAATTTGATAGCTATCATTATCCCTGGCATATACCTCTCTTAAATCTTTCTAATTTGGCCCAAAAAAAAAGTTGTGTATATATATATAAGTCTAAAATATTGAACTTATATTATATTTTGTTTTTCCTTTATTCATTTCTTACTTTTTTTTATTAATTTCAAAGAGTTATGTATAATTATGAAAAATTAGAAGAGGTACTCTAAAATCATAAAATTTAATGGAGGTGCATGTGTATATATATATATATATATTGAATTATATATATATATATATATATGGAATAATAAGAAGAAGAATAATGTAAACTAATAATTGTTGCTAGAGAATCATGTTAGAGAGAAAGAAACTACAAAGGGTCTTTCAATGCAAGGCTCCAATACTTTCATGATATAAGCAACATAAAAGTCTCATGTAGGCTTTTCTAAAGATAAAACTTTAGTGATATTGTGAATATAAAAAGTAGATAAAAAAAGTGATAACAATATAATATATAGAGTGCATGATCCACGAATGGTGGAGGTAGATTGTCATAAGAAAGAAAATAAAAAATAATAATAATAGGTTGTAAATCCGTTTCTAAATTTTGGAAGGAGAATTATTTTGTTGTGAATTTGTTGTTAAATTCTGAAATAAGCTAGTAATGAAATAAATTCTATTGCAGAATTTAATAATGATTTTGAAATTAAATAATTTCCACTATAATTTTAAAATTTGGAAACAAAATTTATTCCGTTATAAATCCATTGCTAATATATGAACTAGATTGCTATTTCATTTGTAATAAATTAGCAGTTCTTTTTAGAAACAGAAAAACTCCATTCTAATCTGTTGCTAAATTGAATTAGCAACCAATTAAAAATGAAAAATATTTTTTGTAAACTGTAGTTTTTTTTTTGCAGTGCTAGTGACACTTCAGAAATAATAGTACATAAGATCATCTATCCTCATTAAAAATGACTTTAATCAGGTCAAGTATTGATTCTCATTTTCCTGGAATCACGGTAAGAAAACCAAGAAATTCAATGCTCTACTTTGTGATCAATCATAACTATATATTATTAATATATATTAATATATATATATATATAGAGAGAGAGAGAGAGAGAGAGAGAGAGAGAGAGAGAGAGAGATATGAGATGTGAACATTTAATTAATAAGAGTGCTCTTTAATCACAAGATGAGGATGAATATTTGACAAGATAATTATTACTTAATTTCATATATTTTCAACTCAATGCTTTCAATTGAATATCAAGTGCATTGAATTGTATGTCATTCAAACCAAACCACGAGCTTATGATCAAATTAAGGAACATGTTTTGGATAATATAAAGTGGGACACAATGCTTCTCCATTCCAAAAGATGAGGTCATTAATTGGATTAGGAACATAGATCAAATGAAATTAAGTATGACATTGATTGCAATGGCATCCTTATCTAAAGATATTTACTGAATTATTATTTAGGAAATAAATAAAATGCAATAATAAAAATTAAATGATTGAATTTTCTTTCTTATTTAATTTATTGGTTTTTTTGCATGATGTTATAAATGAAAAATGAAGTAATATATAGCAAAACAATTTAATGACTAATAAATTACTTGTAGCTTCTTTGACTTCACAATTTGTAAATTATTATTATATATTTTTATATATGCTATATTACTACTTTCGCTTTTTCGCTTTCGGCTTTACATTAATTTTTATCGAAGAAGTTATGCAACATGACTGCCTACAACTAATTCTAACCTAATCACCACCCTAATTAATATCACTTTAAACATAGCAATAAATGAAAATAAAGTGAAAATAGAGAGAATATGTATAATCCAAGTTATCTTCTAATATTAAATAACTACGTATATTTTTTTTCTATTTTATAATTTATTGATATATATAAATCAGGAAAATAACTACGTAACCAAATTATTATCCTAATTAATGAAACTTTAATCACAAAAAGAATAATTGAAAATGAAGTGAAACCTAAATGTTGTACGACATTAAATTGCATTATTATCATTTTATTTATTATGTCTTATAAATTATTAATTTTTGAAAAAAAAAATCTAAAACAAAGCTACCTAACCTAATTACAAATTTTCAACCATAATTATTGACACCTTAAACACAATAAATAATAAATAAATAATAAAAAGAAGTGGAGAGAATTAACAAGTAGAACCTAATTAAGTTGTTAAATAGTGTTAAATTACATTTTTATGGTCTATCACTTTTTTTTTGTTTTTATAAATTATTAATACATAGAAGAAAAAAAATTTCTTTAACACAAATACCTAACCCTAACCTAATTACTAACCTAGAAATAAATGGAAGTAAAGGACAACCATATGAGGTTGGAAGCTAGGTTTTCATAACCACAAGATAAAAAGATAAAAATATCATCCTCCACCCACTCTTTGTTTCATTATTTTCATGTAGTCTCCATGAAAGATAAGTGTGACATTGCCCACCTCCATTAATATACTCCTCAAGAACAAACAACAACATGATGAAGATGACCAACTTTTATTTTTTTCACTTTCAAACTTAACTTTTGATTTTTATTTGTGGACATCTTGTGGTGTTGTGGTGCTAAACAACCATCTTTTGAATCCTTTTTCATTTTTCATGTCTTTGTCTCAAGGCCAATTGCTTTTTCATGCCAAATAAGTGTTTGACCATAACATTAAGGGATTCCATTCCAATGATTCCATATATAGTTGTAGTTATTGGAATTTATATTAAGTCAAAGAGTTAGATAGCAAGCTACTTGTCAATATTCATGACCAAACAATCAAATCAAGTTGCTTTATATATAGACCACATGTTTTTATTTATTCATTTTTTTTTATTTTTGAATCACGTGACTTGTGTGTGTGCGCATGGTTCATCTTTGTTTCAAGTTTCAACTATTATATGGTCTATATTTGCCTCGAACTAATTATATAATCTTGGTTAAAATATCAAAATGATTTTTTTATTTTGGTTTTCCGTCTTTTTAATCCTTTAAATATAAAATCCGCTCTTTTGATCCTCGTATTTACACATTTCCATCCTCAAGCTGATGGATCCACTATTTTTGTCCTTTTATTTGTATATTTTCGTCTTTTTTGGTCCCTCCAGTTAACGGATCCACTATTTTAGTCTCTCCAGCTGATGAATTGGAGGGACAAAAAAAGATGAAAATGTGCAAAGATAGATTTTATATTAAAGGGACTAAAAGGGCGAAAAACACAAAATAGAGGTATCATCTTAATAGTTAATTTGACCTATAATCTTTAATCATCTACTTTGATCAACTTTTTCTTCTAAGGTTTAATTGAAACTCTTGAACTTGGTTTGATCGAGTATATATATATATTGATAAATTGACAAGCTCTATCAAGGCGTGCACAAATGAAGAGTTAGTATTTTAAATTCTTAACCCACCTATACTTTCATCCTACATAAGTTGAAATTCGAACATGCTTCCTCGATAAAGACACAAATACTCTACATAAAAAGAACCTAGTGCCAGTAAACTTGACGATCAAGTATATTCATGTATAGAATACACGCATGTATATATATACCACTAAAGATTTTATTTGACTATTGACCAACTATGGAAGAAAGAATGAAATTTTTTTTCTTTTGTGTTTGTTTTTGTTTTTGTGTTTGCTTCCTCATTGCATTATCAAAATGTGTTTACTTTGTAGTCATCTAATAAAATCTCCATTCAATGTATTGGAGGTTATTCAAGTCATTATGCAATTCTCTTTACTTTTTATATTCATTCAATATTATATTTATACATTCATTCATCTCTATATAACTTCCATTTGAAGATAAAGGCAAACTCTAATAAACTAAAACTCATAGTCAAATAATTTTGATTAATTAGGTCTTTGAATATATCTATATATACATTTTTGCTGATTTGAGGGTAAAATGGTAATTTTAGTCTTGAGCACGTAGTTTGACAAGCAATCTCAATTAAAAGGCGGCGCCGCTTTCCAGCTCAGATACTACGTGCGTGATCAAGCAAATCAACGGCTACGATTATGTCGACGACCAACTCCACCAACTTCTCTGTTTTGGCTATATTTGGAAAAGTAAACTTTGACTTTGTTGACCAAATTTGACACGTGGCCATTTGTTAGTGGACATTTACGCTTTGTAGACTTGTAGTTTTAGTAGTATTTTATCATATTAATCCCTACACATTCTCTATATTCTAGAAACCAATTTAACCTTATTTTAAAGGGTTGTTGATGAAACTTCCACTAACCCAAAAAACTCATAACTCAGCAACACAGCCTCATTTAGCTAAGATCGACATAGAAAATTTTTATTATTTTGATTTTTTAAAAAATTTTCAACAGTAAAGTGGTGATAACGGGTCTCTAATGTGAGTTCGAGCTTATTATTTGAGCTCCGTGTCCCTAAGTGAGGATATAGGTTGGATGTTCACATTTTCGGGGTAGAATTTTGATATGATGGATTCGGTTCTTTGATAATTACCACGGGATTAAGACGTGGCTCATTCTTAACTATATGTATATAAATTTTATTATTTTTTATTATATAATATAGGAATAGATTAGTAAATCGAAGCAATCTAACAGGTGATATCGAACCACATCTCAATTTTATAGTAACTATCACGGAATCAGTTATGTGATCATTTCTCTTGTGAGTGAATGCATGTCACTGAAAAAAAACTTCCACTAATTAAGCACGAATGGTAGTTTGGTTAATAAGTTAAAGTCATAAGGGTATTTCCGTCATGAAAAAAGTCACTACAATTCATATATATAAACATGTTATCTTCTCTCCCTCTTTCCCAGAATCAAAAGAAGAAAAATAAAAAAAAAAACCAGAGCTTTGTTTCGATCTCTAATGGCGGCTCGACGAAATCGAGGAAGAAGAGAGGAACTACGAGCTTGAAGCTTGGTTGGCTGTAGGATTCCCCCTATGAACCTCTCTGTCTGAATTTGCAACCCGATTAATCCCGATTTACTTCCCATTTTCCTCTGAAAATCCCCAATTTCTTTGCATTCCGAAGAGAGGAGCCCTAGATTGAGTGTTGAGGATGTGGAAGAAGGCGATGAAGGCGCTGAGTGTCAATCTCTGCGCCTACGTGCCGGAGTCTGAGATGGATAGTAGGCCTTTCGCCTGGTAAGCAGGTGGAGAAGGTCTCCGGCCTGTCGGCTAATTCTGAGAAGAAGGATACCACGGAGGTTGTTGTTGTTGTTGTTGTTGTTGTTGTTTTTTTAAAAAAATATCAATTTGTTGTTTTTTTTTTGTTTAATTCTATGTGTGTGTGCGTTCGTGTGTGTTTTAGATTTGTATTCTGTTGATCTTTGGTGGGATTCTCACGAGTGGATGTTTTTGTATATATTTAAGTTTGTTTTTGTGCATCTCTTTGAGATGATGGTTTCTCAAATTTTCATTTTGGTTTTCTCTTTCTGATTTTCAGAAAAAATATGTTTTTTCCTCAGATGTGGCAGTTGATCTTCAAAGGTTTGCTGTTTTTTTCCCTTGATCATTGGTGCGAATTTCAGGAATGTTGTTTCTGTTTGTTTTCTCTATTTTTTTTTTTTCTGTTTTTTATTTCTTTCTTTCAAAATTTTTAGACAAAATCTTTCCACGTATGGGTGTAAGACTTTCAAAGATTTGCTTTTTTCTAAAGAAATCTCTTATTTCTTATCCTTTTTTTAATTTTCTCTTCGTGTATGTTAGCTATTTTCACCTCATTTTTGTTTATCTCACTCTTGTGAGTTGATGATATTCTTTTTCTTTTTCTTTTTTTCTTGTCTAAGTTTTAGCAAATTCATGTTTATGTTTCTTGGTGGTTCTATTATTGTGTCACGGGGATCGGCAAGTAAGGCATAGTGTCATGTTAGTGTGATGTTTGTTGTTGTTGTTGTTGTTGTTGTTGTTGTTGTTGTTTTTCTAGAATTTGACAAGTCTTGTTTATCCTTTTTTCCTTGCTTGCTGATTGCATTTCTTTGAAAACAAAGCATAAAAATGACAAGAAACTTTTTTTTTTTCTTTAAACTACTCCCTACCTTTATTCCCTGATGTATTCTGAAATGTTAATTTATTTTTAATGTCACACTATTCAAGTATTAATGTGCAATTACATGGCATGATGTTGGAGGAATATGAATTATTGGAGTTTATATTTCTAAGCAGACAATTTTGGATTCTCAGTTATCTCTGAGATGAAGTCAACCTATGCATTGTTTATTTGGATTGATCGTCACCATTAGGAATGACAACCACATGATAATGGGTTCCCTCAATTCTTCTGAATTTTTTTGTGCTTGTTTATTTGATTGTCCTGATGCAACTCATCATGTCACTAGAATGTCAGATTTTTTGGTTCATTTGCATGATTGCAGTAGATGTCGTATTGACAATTTTTTTGTTTTTTTTTGAGCTCCAATCTTTGACTGGTTTGATGAAACTCATAGTCTCTCCAAAATATTGGAAGTATGCATTCATACCCAGCCGTACCATAGCAATTTTCAGCATGAGAAGATTCTACAATATTATACAATATTAAAAAAACATTAGACTGTATCTTGTCTCTTATTGGTTCAGGTTCAAGTGAGTAGAATGTGGTGGAGTATATCTCTGTCGTGTTCACATGTCTAGATTATTTAAAGTTTCTATGGGTAGAACCACATGAATTATTTGTGTCAACTTGCATCATCTCACTGGCATTTTACATTTATCTCTCAAGTCATTGATTGATGCAAGAACATTGGCTATTGCTAGTCTATTTGGAGCATTAATATGGCTTTCTTGATGTCTTTGTATGAAGAGTTAAACTAAAGAAAAATTTAAAATATCCATTATTAATGACTCTAATCAGTAACTAAAATATTATTTTGTCTCAATTGCTGACTGTTTGATTGTAATTTTGGATTTCACAGAACTTTTGTGCTATTTGTCGCACCACCATCAACATGGGTCAAGCCCTTTTTACTGCAGAGTGCTCGCATATCTTCCACTTCAAGTGCATTGGATTAAATGTGAAACATGGTAACCATGTATGCCCAATTTGCAGAGCAAAATGGAAGGAAGTCCCAATCCATGGCTCTCAGAATTCCGATCATTCACGTGGTCGAGCCAGAGTGAGGCCAGTCAATGTGCCCCATGACCAGGATTATACGATGATCATCAGACCTCCATACCGTGATTACTCCCACAGAAAAGCAAACCTCGCACCTTTGTATCAATCTTCAGAACCGGCTTCTTTTGATGATGATGAGCCTCTGAATTTGCAGTCTAACGCCACCAAAGAAACTAGACATGGATGTGCTGACAAAGTGGAGATGAAGACAGAACTAGAATACTCGGCCATTCCAAAGTCAGCAATCGAAGAGAATTTTGCTGTATTGATCCATCTAAAGGCACCAAGTGCTGATACAGAACATATCCCTGGTAAAACCACTCGTGCTCCAGTTGATCTCGTCACAGTTCTTGATATTAGCGGCAGCATGGCTGGGTCGAAACTAGCACTTCTAAAGAGGGCTATGGGATTTGTGATCCAAAACCTTGGACCATCTGACAGGCTATCAGTCATTGCATTCTCTGTGACCGGTCGTCGCCTTTTTAACCTTCGCCGGATGACTGAATCTGGCCGACAGCTAGCCCTTCAAGCTGTTAATTCTTTGGTGGCCTCTGGGGGGACTAATATTGCTGATGGCCTCAGGAAAGGTGTCAAGGTAATTGAAGAACGCAAGGAGAAGAATCCAGTTTGCAGCATTATACTCCTATCTGATGGGCAAGACATTTATAATATCGCTGGATCTTCTAGTCCTAGACAATCAGAGTACCGATCGCTTTTGCCACCCGTGTTTTGGGATAGGACAAACAATCAGATTCCTGTCCATGCATTTGGTTTCGGTTCTGATCATGATGCAGCAGCATTGCACTTTATCTCGGAAACCACTGGTGGTACCTTTTCGTTCATTGAGGCTGAGGCTGTTATACAGGATGCATTTGCGCAATGCATTGGGGGGCTCCTTAGTGTGCTTGTGCAAAAGCTTCATGTGGTGGTGGATTGTGTGCACCCTGGAGTGCAACTCACTGATGTGAAATGCGGCAGCTATTCCAGTCAGATGGCGAGTGACAAGCGAAGAGGATCAATCAATGTCGGAGACTTGTATGCAGATGAGGAGCGTGATTTTCTTGTTTATGTAAATGTCCCGGAAGTTCATCATGAAGATGCAACTGCACTATTGAGATTGTGTTGCTTCTATCAAGATGCAGTGTCAAATGAATCAATGCACTTGAAAACCCAAGAGGTACTGCTTCAAAGGCCGGAAACTGTCAGGGAACAAAAAATGTCACTAGATGTTGATCGGCAAAGGAACCGAATTTTTGCTGCAGAGGCCATGGCTGCTGCTCGGGCCGCAGCAGAGCGCAATGCGCTCTCTGAGGCCGTGTCTATACTTGAGAATCACAGAAAGATGGTGTCGGAATCTGCAGCTGCCAATGCAGGTGATCAAATGTGCATGGCTTTGGATGCTGAGATGAAGGAAATACAAGAGAGGATGGCCAATCGACAACGATATGAGTCATCCGGCCGAGCTTATGTGCTGTCAGGATTGAGTTCACATTCATGGCAAAGAGCGACAGCACGCGGTGACTCAACACAGAGCTCAACCTCAGTTCATGCTTACCAGACACCTTCCATGGTCGAAATGATAGGCCGATCTCAAATTCTGCAAACAAAACCTCATCATCGCAGATAGCCTCAAAAGCCGAAGCAAATTGGGTTTCGACAACTTCCTGTGGTTAATTTTGTTGTTATTGTTCAATAAAATAAACTAAAATTTGGTGTGTGCCAAATCTTCATTGTCAAATATCAATATCATGAAAATTTGGCTCAATGAATGAAGTCTTGTGATTAGAACATAGAACAATGTATGTGTGAATTTAGTTTGAATTCTTGCTAAATCCAATACCTTGCAATTAATATAAATTTAATTCATTATATATATATATATCTTTTGAATAACATAAATTGTAGCGTACCCCATTGAGGCAGTGTACAACAATTTATTATTATTATTTTTTAATAAAAAAACCATAACTTTGTTATGGAAGATAAAAGTGACATAGGAAGAACATGGGAGAATACCAAAAACCAAAAACATATCAACGAAACAGAAATTCCAAACATTGAAGAGAACAAAACAAATCCACTAAAAATAGAAAGATTTAAGTTATAGCATTTCAACATGGTGTCCAAACAAATTCATAAAAATTTAATTATTAAATAAATATATTTAATAATTTAGAAAATTAATACTATTTTTAAAAATAAAACTCTAATTTTAAATAATTAAATTATTAATTAATTTAATTAGTTCAAACAAAAAATTTCTTTGCTCTAATTCAATATTTGAAAATAATTATTTAAAAAATAAAAAATAAAAAGACAAACAAGTGACTACTAATTCCATCAGGGGTCTCAGGATTTAAATCTAGCTGTTCATTTGCCTCGAGATAAGAGTTCCGACAAAGTATAGAATGATTAGTATCAACTGAGGAAGTTGGAGAGCTTGTCTCTCGAGTGCTCGATGGCCGCCAAGAATGGCGACGAGAAGAGGATCCGGCGAGACGGCGCCGGCGGCGATGAGGACGAGGAGGAGGAAGAGGAGAATGAGGAGGTGATGATGGAGGCGTGGGAGAGGGCGTACGCTGATGAGAGGTCCTGGGAATCTCTCCAAGAGGATGAATCCGGCCTCCTCCGCCCTCTCGACACGGCTTCTATCCTCCACGCTCACTACCGTCGTCGCCTTCTCCGACGTGCCTCCGCCCCTGCCTCGTCTCGGATCCAGAAGGGGCTTATTCGGTATCTCTATCTCGTCATCGATCTCTCCCGGGTGTGTTTTCTTCTTTTTGATTGGAGTTTTGTTTTGATTCAATCGAGATCGGTTTGATGAAGAACGGAAGGGCATGGTTGGATTTCTGTTAAAAAAAAAAAAGGATTTTTGGTTGTTTTTCCTTGCTGCTTCGAGAGATCCATGAAGTAGTTCCGGTCATACTGTATGCATAAATTAGCTTGCTTTCTCTAATAACAGAGCTAAATTCATCTACGATCTGTGTGACATAGTAGTTTAATTTCCCAATTTTAATCAACAATGTGTATAAACGACTAATTCTATCTTTATTCTGGCTTGGGAGCAATTTTATACCTTTTGAACCTTTAACTTGTTTTCCATCTTTCATTTCTTCATCACAAAACAGCATTAAAAGTGCAATGATCATGTATAGTATATAGAAAATGTAGTTATGTTTTAGTATCTTGGTTGTAATCCTTTGAAAGAAGGCTATGCAAGATGAATCGGTGCATAACAGCATCATATAATCAACTTATCTTCTCATAAATGGAATTCTTTGATGATATCTAAGACTGTCAAAGTCAACTTGCTTGTTGACGAAGTAGAAACAGATATTTGTTCTATGATTTGCTTTCTGTTGTTTACCCCCAAAAGTTTGTTCTTTATTGGAAAAGCTGAATATAATCGTGACCCATTGTTTTAGCACAAATGCTTAGATCTGTTTCACTGATTTACTAGTTGATGCAGGCAGCTTCTGAGACAGATTACCGGCCTAGTCGAATGGCTGTGGTCTTAAAAGGCGCTGAGACATTTATAAGGGAATTCTTTGATCAGAACCCATTGAGCCATATTGGTCTAGTGATCATTAAAGATGGTGTTGCTCAGCGCCTAACAGATCTAGGAGGTACTCCGGATTCACAGATAAAGGCTCTGATGGCTAAGCGGGAATGCTCAGGGGATGCTTCCTTGCAGAATGCTTTGGAGCTTGTTTGTGACTATCTGGGTCAAGTGCCATCATACGGTCACCGTGAGGTCTTAATCTTGTATTCTTCTCTCAATACCTGCGATCCTAGGGATATAATGGAGACAATAGAGAAATGCAAGAAAGACAAAATAAGGTGTTCCGTAGTTGGCCTCTCAGCTGAAATTTACATTTGCAAATATATTTGTGAAGAGACTGGGGGTTCCTATACAGTTGCACTGGATGAGGTGAGGATGACATCCCAATCTTCTTTTCCTTTTGTTGGAGTTGGAGGTCATAATGTGTTCCACAATAATATTCAATTTGATAATTTTATATTGGCAGTCTCATTTTAAAGAATTATTACTGGAGCATGCACCGCCTCCAGCTGCAATCGCAGAATATGCTGCTGCAAATTTAATCAAGATGGGTTTCCCACAAAGAGGAGCGGATGGTGTTATAGCCATTTGCTCTTGTCATAAGGAAGCCAAGGTCGGTGGTGGTTACACCTGCCCAAGATGTAAAGCGCGTGTCTGCGAGTTACCAACTGAATGCCGGCTTTGTGGATTGACTCTTGTGTCTTCTCCCCATTTAGCTAGGTCTTATCATCACCTTTTCCCAGTAACACCATTTAATGAGGTTACCTCCATGCCGTTAAATAAAACACTTCGGAAGACTCCACAAGCCTGTTTTGGATGCCAGCAAAGCCTTGGGAACCAGGGTAAGTGTATAAAATGGCTGGCGGTATCAAATTTGTGCAAAGCTGATTTAATATATGATTTTTTTGTCATATTTGAGCACTTATTTTTGTAGGTTTCATGCCCGTTCACATATATATATATATATATATATATATTTAAGATCTATAGTATGAGCCAGTATTTTTTGTTCAGAACATGCTTATATTTCTGACTGCATCTGCAACCCAAACCAGTATAGTTGATTGGGATAACTATTGTGTAGCAAAATTGTGGGGGAGATACTTCTTTAGTGTTCTTGTAACTTTTGATGCAATTCATTCTGAAATTATTATGCAAGTTCAATTTTGACCTATTGCTCTTCACTGAAAACTGCAAGGAGAACGCAGAAAAATGGTCAAATAATCTGTAACCATACTTGCTTTTGGACTCACCAACTGCATAATATTTTGCTATTACGGTATAAATGTTTTAGAATGGCAAGCTCCTTATATTTCTGTTCTGGTTTTGATAGTTATCTTATAATTGATAACTTGAACTATCGTCTGCCACAATTTATCTGCCAATTTTAAAGTTGTTTCTTGCTCATCCATGCAGGAAGCAATTCCGTTCTTTATGTTTCGTGTGGGAAATGCAATCAACTGTTCTGCCTCGACTGTGACATTTATATTCATGAAAGCTTGCATAATTGCCCGGGCTGTGAAAGCCAGCGTGAATCAAGATCATATGATGCCAAAGCATGACAACATTTTTTGAAGCACTGAAATGCTGCAATTCCACCAAAGACTGTTGAATAATTTTTTTTAAGTTTCTTTATAACACAGTTGCATGTTGTATTAATTACCGGAGGCTGTCATGACAATGGCCGTGAGTTCAAAAGCCAATTCTTTTTTAAATTAATCGAAACAGATGTGTATTTTTAGTCTGAAGTAGCAACTCACTCGGAATGGCTAACATTTTGTACTAGGATATTATTTTCATATTTATTTGACAGGTATATGAAAAATACTACTGTTTTTGCAACCTTTTGTTATCTTCTTGTGATCAATTAATATGATGTTGGAGTTCATATTGGATTTGGCATCCTTCACTTTTAAGTTTTTAGAGAAAGCTTATGTTTTCAATGAGATCATGAGTTTGCATTTTAAACGAGTTTCACCAACTTCTTGTCCAGATTCCATGAACATCCTATTTGGATGCAGATTCTTATTTTATTTTATTTTTTTAATATTGTGCATTATAATTGAGTGTTCACTGGCTTTTTGTCCACATTTCATGAACAACATGCATGAGCATCTTATTCGATCCATTCATTAATCATAACATAATAACCAAGAAGTTATATATATATATGTATATTTTATGATTAGTTGACTGTTCTACATCAACAATTCTTATTTAATCTAAATTTTTTGCATTATAGCAGTTAAATTACTGAAAAAATGATGTCAACTTAAAACATAAAAAATTTATTCAAACAAGGAACTCTATCTGGTCATAAATGGTGGCTGCACTAACCCAAACAGCTGACATCACTGATTAGCTACTATCATCCTTCTATATTATCTGTTACTCATGTCTATAAATACATGTGGCTTCAAGTTAAGAGATAACAAGTTAAGGGAAAACTAAAGCAGTAATCAATGGAGATATCTGCAGAAAAAGAGCACCCCAGGGAGGCATTTGGTTGGGCAGCAAGAGACCCATCTGGTGTTCTTTCTCCATTTCATTTCTACAGAAGGTAAATATAGATTTATAACAATCAATGTAAATTTCATTTACTCTCTGATTAATTTTGATTACCATGTTTATGTTCATCCAGAAATCCAACTGCAAAAGATGTTTGCATTAAAATCATATACTGTGGTATCTGCCATTCTGATCTTCATTTCTGCAGAAATGAATGGAAATTCTCTGTATATCCTCTTGTTCCTGGGTTTGTCTCTCTCTCTCTAATCCTTTTTCTAATTAATAATTAATTTAGCTTAATCTCATGCATAATTTATGATTTAAATCATAGGCATGAGATTGTGGGGATAGTAACAGAGATTGGAAATGAAGTTCAGAAGTTCAAAGTGGGAGACAAAGTGGGAGTTGGTTGTGTGGTAGGAGGTTGTGATACTTGTCATCAATGCACTAATGACTTGGAGAATTACTGTGATAAAACAATCCTAACATACAACTATATATACCATGATGGCACTAGAACATATGGTGGATTTTCCGATGAAATAGTTGTTGAAGAGCATTATGTTCTTCGGTTTCCCGACCGGCTGCCAATGGATGGCGCAGCACCATTGTTCTGTGCCGGGATTACCGTTTATAGTCCTCTTAAATATTATGGTCTTGATAAGCCTGGATTGCATATTGGTGTTGTTGGTCTTGGTGGTCTTGGCCATTTGGCTGTTAAGTTTGCCAAAGCACTGGGTGTTAGAGTCACTGTGATTAGTACTTCTCCAAGAAAGCAGAAAGAAGCCATTGATTCTCTTGGTGCTGATGCTTTTCTTGTTAGCACTGATGAACTTCAAATGAAGGTATGTGTATATATTTGGTGTAAATTTGTGTTGATTTGGTTGTTTGATTTTGTTAATGTGGATGAATTTTTAGGATGCAATGGGGAGCATGGATGGAATAATAGATACAGTGTCAGCAACACATGCATTGATGCCATTGATTGATTTGTTGAAGAAGCATGGGAAGCTGGTCATGGTGGGAGCTCCTGAGAAGCCATTGGAGATTGAAATGTTTCCTCTTCTTACTGGTAAGTAAATTGAATCCAATTTGAATTTAATTGAATTGAATTGAATCGGTTTTTTGTCATCGTTTCAGTAATGAAAGATACATAGACAATTTTAACAACTTGTATGAGCAAATGTGTGACCTTGTGAAACATTAAAAACTAAGAAGACTAATAAAGTTAATTTGAAATCTTAAATAGATATGATAAACATATTCTATTACGTTTACTTAAGTTGGAACATCTTTGTGAACATAGTAGTAGAATGGAGTGAATTAAGAGTGTGTCATGATAAGAAGAGATTGGTGAGGAGGTGGCACGAAAGCAGTATGATAATTCGGCATAGTTTCAGTATGAGACTTGCTAATTAAGTTTTCCAACCTATAGCTATGATACCATTATATTATTTCAACTCAATACGGTTCAGTATATTTTAACGATGTTTTAATTATGTTTGGCAGGAAGAAAGCAAGTGGTGGGGAGTTGCACAGGAGGAATTAAGGAGACACAGGAGATGCTTGATTTTGCTGCAGAACATGGTATAACTGCAGACATTGAAGTTATTCCCATGAGTTATGTGAATACAGCCATGGAAAGGCTTTTGAAGGGAGATATCAAGTATCGATTCGTCATTGATATCGCAAATACATTGAACTCAAATTAATTAACTTGTATGATGTTCTCAGTGTTTGACTTTTCATGAGTACTCAATAAAATGAACTTTGATTACTGTCAAGATTTAATACTGTGTTTAGTTTCAGTATTTCTGCTAAACTCTATTGAACTAAACGTAAAATTCTTGATAAGCCAAATTGAAAATAAAATAAAATAAAATCATACTCATCAATCATCACCATTGAGTATTACTGAAATCATATTAAAATAGATTGTTATCTGGTAATTAAAAGTGGATAAATTTAAAAAGAAAAAAAAAGAAGCCTTTACTTCTGACATTCAACTTTGAATTATTCTTTTCCGGGTCTAAATAGCCATTAATTAGAAACATTATCATGCTAAATCATGTTGTTTGAGCATTGACTTTCATAATTTTTAGTTCTCTGACAATGTCTAGTTCAACACTAACAATAATCATATCTGCATAAGACTAGTTCCACTCTCAATTACTTAATTTTTTTTTGTCGAGATTTCCATCAATTAGAGCTAAGAGTTTGTCTTGAAGCAATCACTATTAATTTCAGAGCTTAGAGCTTCAAACCAATTGAGTTGATAAACCATTTCATAATTAATACCAAGTAGTTCTCTTTCATTCATTCATCTCAATCTTTGCTAGATTTTTTTACTAATCCAAGGTTCATAAGAGTTGCACGTGAAGAACGAAGTCCCATGATTAATAATGAAGAAAAGAGAAGAAATGGAAAAGTTTTTAGTCAC